>NC_059344.1:28467570-28767570 GCF_019703515.2 Myxocyprinus asiaticus | reverse complement strand
GAACTGGCTCCGCTTTTTCTAGAAGTTTATACAGAATCATTAAAGAATGGAAAGCTTCCGCCAACCATGACTCAAGCCCGGATCAGTCTGATTCTTAAAAAGGACAAAGATCCAAGTGAGTGTAAGAATTACCGTCCAATTTCCCTGATCCAGCTAGACATAAAAATATTGTCAAAAATTCTGGCTAACCGATTAAGTAAAGTTATGACATCTCTTATACATATTGATCAGGTGGCGTTTATTCGGGCCGTAGCTCTTCTGATAACATTAGGCATTCATCAATATCATGTGGTCAGTGGCGAATGATCAGACCATGGTCGCTGCCATCTCACTTGACGCTGAAAAGGCGTTTGATATGGTAGAATGGGATTATCTTTTTACGATTTTTGAAATATACACGTTGGGGAATAATTTTATTGGATATATTAAGTTACTTTATAGACACCCGGTAGTGGTGGTACAAACAAATTAATTTCAGATTATTTTACTCAGGACAGGGTTGCCCTCTTTCCCTGTTATTGTTCTGTCTTGCCCTGGAACCATTAGCAGCCGCAATAAGAAAGGAGAATGATTTTCCATGGGTGGTGGTGGGGGATGTGGTGCATAAACTTTTGCTTTACGCAGATGATATTTTATTATTCGTCTCTGACCCTACTTGATCTATGCCTTGCCTCCACAAAATTATTCATTCCTTTTCTAAGTTCTCAGGATACAGAGTCAATTGGTCTAAATCCAAAGCTTTGGCTCTGACAGCCCGGTAACGGCTTTTCAGCCGGGTGCCTTACAGTGGCCCAAACAGGGCATTAAGTATTTGGGCATTTTATTCCCAGCAAATTTGTATGATTTATTTAGTGTCAATTTTGACCCTTTAATAAAAAAGGTTTTTGAGCGATGTGGACAAGTGGGCTTCATTACATTTATCTATGATTGGGAAGGTCAATGTTATTAAAATGAATTGTATTCCAAAATTCAACTACCTGCTACAATCTCTCCCTGTAGATGTCCCCCTCTCTTATTTCAAGCAATTTGATAGCATAGCGAAGTCCTTCATTTGGAATGGTAAATGTCCCAGATTACATTTCAGTAAGTTGCATAGGCCGATTGACAAATGTGGGCTAGGCCTACCCAAGATTTTGTTTTATTATTATGCATTCAGTCTCAGACATTTGGCACATTGGTCGCTTCCACCTGAGAGAGCCCCTCCCTGAATCCGTGGGTTTGTATTGAACAGGATGTTCTTGCCCCTTTTTCGCCATTGCAAAGCCTTTCTATCAGACTAATCTGAAAAGTTAAGTTACACCCCGTTTTCTCACATTTGCACTCGGTATGGACAAAAGTGTCCAGAGTGTTTAATTCGGACATTTATTTAAATGTTGCCTCAAGCATATGGCTGAACACCAAATTATGTATTAATAAGTCCCCTTTCTGCTGGTCAGAGTGGATTGTGAGGGAGGTTAATACACTCGGTGAACTATATGAGAGTGGAGTGTTGAGAACCTTTGAAAATTTGGTTCAACATTTTGGGATTCCCAGATCTCAGTTCTTTAGGTATTTACAGCTGCACACCTGCTCTGTACTATTTTTGGGAGTAGCATACACCCCCCCTAAATTGGCAGATACTCTGGGAGTGGTTATTACTGCTTTTGGAAAAGGTCATGAGGCATCAGTATATTACTCCCTGCTAATTCAGAATCTGGGGGACGGGGCCTGGGTAGCTCAGTATGTAAAGACGCTGACTACCACCCCTGGAGTTCACGAATTCGAATCCCAGGGCATGCTGAGTGACTCCAGCCAGGTCTCCTAAACAGTAGAGTCACATGGGGTAACATCCTCATGGTCGCTATAATGTGGTTCGCTCTAGGTGGGGCGCCTGGTGAGTTGTGCGTGGATGCCATGGTGGATGGCGTGAAGCCTCCACATGTGCCATGTCTCTGCGGTAATGCGCTCAACAAGCCATGTGATAAGATGCATGGAGGCAACTGAGATTCATCCTCCGCCACCTGGATTGAGGTGAGTCACTATGCCACCACGAGGACTTAGAGTGCATTGGGAATTGGGCATTCCAAATTGGGGAGACAAAGGGGAGAAAAAAATAAAAATATAGAAAAAAATAAAGAATCTGGGGGACAGAGCTTTAACTTCTGTCAAGAGATTATGGGAGAAAGATTTAAACTTGGTATTGGATGTTGGAGTGTGGGCTAGGTATTTTCAGACTCTGTATTTTAGGAGATGGGGTGGTCATCAATATAGGAGATAAACACATAAAAAAATTGGGTTCTAACCAGTTTCATGATTGGCAGACAAATTGTTTTAAGGGGATGGAAATCAGCTGGAGCACCCTCATTTCAAGAATGGTGCACGGAGATGGGGAGGGTGGCAGCTTTTGAGGAAGCGTCATGTAGAAGGCTGGGGAGTTGGGATTAATTTGATGGGAAATGGGACAGCTATTTGGTGTTTTTGGAGGGCACTCGGGGAGGGGCAGTGGAGAGAGAATTTTGATTTTAAATCTGTGTCTTAAAGAAAAATGTGCGCATTAACCCCGCGCATGACAGCACCAACTGGCATCCATCCTTCCAATCTCAAACAGTCCATGTACGCCTACGAGAGCCCCCGCGACAACCTTGCTGTCAGAATGCTCAAGTCCGGTGTTTCTATAAAAATTTTGAGAGACAGAATTCCAAACTCCAGCCAATAGGTGGAATAAACACAAAGAGCATGTAGAGTCATCCACAAAATTGTCCTGGAGGTGTGTTACTCCACAAAAACTCCAGCTGCTAGGCGGAACCAGTGCAAAAAGAAAAAAAAAGGTGCTCAGTTTCCTCGAACAATCAAACGAATGTTCAGTGAGCCGGCCCACTCGGCTGCTACATGACTGCAACAAAATAACTTACTCACTCCATTGACTTTATGAAGGATATCACTTGCTTTGGGCATGTGAATGTTTTATGGCCATCTTTAGCATCTATTCTCAATTTGGAATATCAGTGCAAAAGCGACCTTCCGTTGATGTAATTCCTTGAGTTTCTTGCATTCCTTGAAGCAATTACGTTTCTCTCTTGTAGAATTCGCAAAGTCTGGGAACAAGAAAATGCTGTGGTTCTTCCAAAAAAGACTTCCTTTGCTCCTCGCCTCGTGTAACACAAGATCTTTATCGGATGATCTCAGAAATTTGGCCAGAATTATCGGTGCCTGTCTTCCTCAGCGGATATCTGAGCCAGAACTCTGTGAGCTCACTCGATATCCAGGTTATGGCCTGTTATGTCAAGCAGAATCGGAAATAGCTCATCCAGGAATTTCACGATATTCTGACCCTCTTTGGCTTCAGGAATTTCGACGATTCGGACATTATTCCGCCGGGTACGGTTCTCTATGTCCTCCAACTTCTCCCAGACATGCTCCAAATCCACCTTGGTCATTAGCAGATTAGCAGATAATTCCCTCTCCAATGACTCCAGATAATCGATCCATTTCTCGACATCCCCCACTCTTGTTACCACCTCAGAGAATTTCATCTCCATGACAGTGATTGATCGACGTATTACAGCAATATCCTCTAAGTCAGCAATGTCCTTCATCAGCATCGTTAACATGTTCAACATCTCTTGCCGAATTTCCCTCATTCCTCCAACCAAATCGGCTCCCTGGCTTGGGCCTTCTCGGGGATGTCAGCTTGAGCACATAAGTGTCTTTTAATGTCTCCAGAGCCCGAGGATTTTGAATTCTTTTACATATTGTCATCCTAGAACAGTTATGAAACAGAGTGTGTCGAATCTAACTGGTTTATATCATTAATACTGTTAAAACTAGCAAAGTGCGGGTCTGGGTAGCAAGTATTGATGCTGACTACCACCCCTGGAGTCACGAGTTTGAATCCAGGGTATGCTGAGTGACTCCAGCCAGGTCTCCTAAGCAAGCAAATTGGCCCGGTTGCTAGGGAGGGTAGAGTCACATGGGGTAACCTCCTCGTGGTCGCAATTAGTGGTTCTCACTCTCAATGGGGCGCGTGATAAGTTGTGCATGGATTGGAGAGGGTAGCATGAGCCTCCGCATGCAGAGTCTCCATGGTGCCATGCACAAGGAGCCATGTGATAACATGCGTGGATTGACTGTCTCAGAAGCAGAAGCAACTGAGACTTGTCCTCTGCCACCCGGATTGAGGTGAGTAACCGTGCCACCACAAGGACCAACTAAGTAGTGGCAATTGGGCATTCCAAATTGGGAGAAAAAAGAGGGGGGCGGCACTATCAACAGTGCTAGAGAAGACTGTATTTATATTTTCTGTTTTACATCAAGTTCTTCTAGACTTTTTGGCTTACTGATTATATGAGATAAATCTGGAAGATTATTAGTGAAGCTATCTTTAGTGGTCGAAAGAATAGTTCAACCTGAATGATAGCGTGGTGTAGATTGAGTAACATTAGCTGATTGCAGCATACAAGAGACGAGGTAATGGTCTGAGATGTCATCGCTCTGCGGCAGAATTTCTATAGTATCAACATCAACTCCATATGACTATTGCGATGAGTTGGTCCCGTCACATTTAGTCTTACTCCAAGAGAGTTGAGAATATTGATAAATGCTAATTCCAATATGTCATTTTCATTATCTATGGAAATGATGAAGTCACCAACAATTAAAGCTCTATCCACAGTAACTACTAGATCACCAAGGAAATCAGAATATGGCCCAGGTGATCTATATACAGTTGAAGTCAGAAGTTTACATACACCTTAGCCAAATACATTTAAACTCAGTTTTTCACTATTCCTAATATTTATTAGTAGAAAACATACCCTGTCTTAGGTCAGTTAAGATCACTACTTTATTTTAAGAATGTGAAATGTCAGAATAATAGTAGAGAGAATAATTTATTTCAGCTTTTATTTCTTTCATCCCATTCCTAGTGGGTCAGAAGTTTACATACAATTTGTTAGTATTTGGTATCATTGCCTTTAAATTGTTTAACTTGGGTCAAACCTTTTGGGTAGCCTTCCACAAGCTTCTCATGATAAGTTGCTGGAATTTTGGCCCATTCCTCCAGACAGAACTGGTGTAACTGAGTCAGATTTGTAGGCCTCCTTGCTCGCAAATACTTTTTCTGTTCTACCCACAAATTTTCTATCAGATTGAGATCAGGGCTTTGTGATGGCCACTCCAATACCTTGACTTTGTTGTCCTTAAGCCATTTTGCCACAACTTTGGAGGTATGCTTGGGGTCAATGTCCATTTAGAAGACCCATTTGCGACTGTGCTTTAACTTCATGGCTGAAGTCTTGAGATGTTGCTTCAGTATATCCACATAATTTTCCTTCCTCATGATGCCATTTATTTTGTGAAGTGCACCAGTCCCTCCTGCAGCAAAGCACCCCCACAACATGATGCTGCCACCCCAATGCTTCACAGTTGGGATGGTGTTCTTTTCTTGCAATCCTCACCCTTTTTCCTCCAAACATAACAATGGTCATTATGGCTAAAAAGCCATTTTTGTTTTATCAGACCGGAAGAAATTTCTCCAAAAAGCAGGATCTTTGTCCCCATGTGCACTTGCAAACTGTAGTCTTGCTTTTTCATGGCGGTTTTGGAGCTTTGGCTTCTTCCTTGCAGAGCAGCCTTTCAGGTTATGTTGATATAGGACTCATTTTACTGTGGATATAGATACTTGTCTATCTGTTTCCTCCAGCATCTTCACAAGGTCCTTTGCTTGTGCGATTCTGGGATTGATTTGCACTTTTTGCTCAAAACTAAGTTCGTCTCTAGACAGAATGCAAGTCGTTCCTGAGCGGTATGATGGCTGCATGGTCCCATGGTGTTTATACTTTTCAACAGTGCTTAAGATTTAAAGAGGCGTCCAGGATTCACCAGTTATGGGGAACTGTTGTGGACAAAACAATGCACATTATCACCTTGAAAAAGAGGAGAGGCGTAATGCAAGCAGTACACCCAACCGGCTGCCCGGCCTACCTGCTGTTACCTTGTAACACTCGGGACGAAATGGTTCTATGCGTAGTTTGTAAAACCTTGCAAAGGTATTGGGTGTAACCCAACCTGCATTTCTGCATATGTCTGCTAGAGAGGCCCCCCTTGCCAGTGCCCAGGAGGATGCAACACCTCTAGTGGAGTGCGCCCGAACTCCCAAGGAGCACGGCAGATCTTGTGACTGGTAAGCCAAGGAAATAACATCCACAATCCAATGGGCCAGCCTCTGTTTGGAGACAGCTATCCCCTTCTGCTGCCCTCCAAAGCAGACAAAGAGCTGCTCCGAGCGTCTGAAGCTCTGCATGCAGTCCAGATAGATGCGCAGGGCACGAACTGGACACAGCAACAACAAGGCCGGGTCTTCCTCCTCTGAAGGGAGCACTTGCAGGTTCACCACCTGCTTTTGAAAGGGAGTGGTGGGAACTTTGGGCATGTAACTGGAGGGTCTCAAGATCACGTGAGAGTGTTCCAGCCTGTACTCCAGGCATTCGCTGGTAACAGAGAGCACCTGTAGGTCCCCCACCCTCTTGATGGAAGTGAGCGCCACCAGGAGGGCCGTCTTCAGTGACAAAGTGCTGAGCTCGGCCTGCTCCCGGGGCTCAAAGGGGGCTCTCTGTAGGGCAGGTAGGACCACAGAGAGATCCCAAGAGGGAATCAGGTGCGGTCTAGGAGGGTTCAACCTCCACACGCCTTTGAGGAACCTGGTGATCAGGTCGTGCTGCCGTGAGGGTCTCCCATCCAGTGTATTGTGATACGCTGCTATAGCAGCCATGTACATCTTCAGGGCAGAGGAAGACAGCCATCTCTCCAGCCCTTCCTGTAGGAAAGACAGCACAGACCAGACCGCACACCTCTGTGGGTCTTCCCCACGGGAAGAACACCAGTTCGCGAAGAGACGCCACATCATGGCATACAGCCGCCTCGTAGATTCGCTAGGTCTTCCGTGTCCCATCTAGGAGCCAGACATGGAGATTCCAGAGGTCTGGCCATGGGTGCCGGAGCGTGCCCAGCCCCTGAGTGAGAAGGTTCTGCCTCAGGAGAATGCACCAGGGAGGGGCTACTGCCAGGAGCATCAGGTCTGAGAACCATGTCCGGTTGGGCCTGTACGGTGCAACGAACAGGATTTGCTGCCCATCCTCCCTGACTTTGCACAGTGTCTGTGCAATGAGGCTCACTGGAGGAAACGCATACTTGCGTAGCCCCCAAGGCCAGCTGTGCGCCAGGGAATCCGTGCTGAGGGGAGCCTCGGACAGGGAGTGCTAAAGAGGGAAGTGAGAGGACTCTCGGGAGGCAAATAGGTCTACCTGCGCCTCCACGAATCTCTCCAAAATCAGCTGGACTAAGTGGGGGTGGAGTCTCCACTCCCCGCGGAGCATTACTTGCCATGACAGCGTGTCCGCTGCGTGGTTGAGGATGCCTGGAAGGTGAGTGGCTCGCAGAGACTTCAACATCTGCTGACTCCAAAGGAGGAGGCGTCAGGCGAGTTGTGACATGTGACGTGAGCATATGCCGCCTTGGCGGTTTATGTACGCCACGGTCGCTGTTTTTTTGGTCTGGACCAACACATGCTTGCCCTGAATCAATGGCCGAAGTCTCCGCAGGGCCAGCGATACTGCCAGCAACAGTTGATGTGCCATTGGAGTCGGGGCCTTGTCCAGAGCCCTGATACTGCTTGCCCGTTGCACATGGCACCCCAGCCCAAGTTCGAGGCCTCTGTCATGACCACAACATGCCTCGAGACCTGCTCTAAGGGAACGCCCGCCCGTAGAAATGCGAGGTCTGTCCAAGGGCTGAAAGTCTGACGGCACTGTGGTGTGATAGTCACACGCTGGGTGCCGTGGCGCCATGCCCACCTCGGGACTCGAGTCTGTAGCCAGTGCTGAAGCAGTCTCATATGCATCAACCCAAGGGGGAGAACCGCCACAGAGGATGTCATATGCCCCAGGAGCCTCTGAAATTGTTTCACTGGTGCTGCTACCTTCTGCCTGAAGCTTTTCAAGCATGTCAGCACTGACCATGCATGCTCAGTCCAACTCCATACCGAGAAAAGTGATGCTCTGCACAGGGGAGAGCTTGCTCATCTCCCAGTTGACCTGAAGCCCGAGTCGGTCGAGGTGCTGAAGCACAAGGTCCCTGTGTGCACACAATAGATCCCGCGAGTGAGCTAGGATTAGCCAGTTGTCGAGATAATTGAGTATGCGTATGCATATGCCCTTCTCCCTTAACGGGGCCAGGGCAGCCTCTGCGACCTTGGTTATGACATGAGGGGACAGGGACAGACCAAAGGCGAGGACCTTGTACTGGTATGCTCGTCCCTCGAAGGCAAACCGAAGAAAGGGTCTGTGTCGAGGAAGGATCGATACATGAAAGTACGTGTCCTTCAGGTCGATGGCCACGAACCAATCTTGACGTTATACTGATGTCAGGATGCGCTTCTGCATTAACATCCTTAATGGGAGCCTGTATAAGGCCTTTTTCTAGGCACGCAGGTCCAATATTGTGCGCGACCCTCCCCCCTCTCTTGGGCACAATAAAATAAGGGCTGTAAAAGCCTTTGTGTGACTCGGCTACGGGGACGGGTTCTATTGCTCCCTTCGCCAGAAGGGTGGCAACATCCACCTGGAGGACGGAGGCACCCTCGCCCCGCACTGCAGTGGAGAGAGGATGCCACTGAACCTGGGCAGGCGTCTGGTGAATTGGATCGCGTAGCCGAGGCGAATCGTCCTAACGAGCTAGTATGAGCTGTGTAGTCGCACTGGGAATGATGTAAATTCATGCCATGCAAACAGTAGCTGCCAACTGTCTACGCCCGTGTGACAAGCATATAGCGGCGCACAAGGTCTGCATAAATAGAGGGAATTATGAGTTTATTCCTGTTCCAACAGAGAGAAGCTGGGAAGCAGGAGTCAAACCCTCATTCAGATGATAAAATCTAACAAATGTATGCAGAGAGGACCATCCTGCCACCAAACAAATGTCCTCCAAGGACCCACCTCTAGCCAAAGACCATGGGGATGCCATGCTCCTCGTAGAATGAGCTTGAATACCCGAAGGCGAAGTTAAACTGCACACTTTGTAAGCACTTGAAATTGCATCAACTAGCCAGTGAGACACCGAAGCACCCCTGTTGCAGCCACCAAAGCACACAAACTACTGCTCTGACTTACGCTACTGGCTAGTACTGTCAACATAAACTTGCAGCGCCCGAACTGGGCAAAGCATATGCAATCTGTCATGCTCCTCCGACTCAAATGGGGGAGGATAGAAGACCTGAAAATGAATAATCTGCGAACGAAATGATGTAGAAATGACCTTGGGCAAATAGCCCAAACGAGGTCTTAACACCACCCTTGAACACCCTGGCGCAAAATGTACACATAAGGGATTAACAGACAGGGCATGCAAATCATTAACCCTTTTAAACTATGCCAATGGCACCAGCAGGGCCATTTTAAAAGTCAGAAACTTATCAGCAACTGTTGCCAAGGGCTCAAACGGAGCACCCGAGAGTGCCTCCAAAACAACAGATAAATCCCATAAAGGAACGT
The DNA here is from genome assembly GCF_019703515.2 of Myxocyprinus asiaticus. Classification (NCBI taxonomy): domain Eukaryota; kingdom Metazoa; phylum Chordata; class Actinopteri; order Cypriniformes; family Catostomidae; genus Myxocyprinus; species Myxocyprinus asiaticus. The sequence continues at coordinate 28,758,046 of NC_059344.1, read as the reverse complement.
GGATGGGATGAAAAGGTCTAAGCCTGCATACTCCGCTCATAAAACGAGAGACAAGAGAATGTAACAGAGATTCTATTGATAAGCACATGCTCAGCTGCTATAGCGGCAACATAGACTTTAAGCGTTGGTGGGGCAACCCCCGCCCCAAAACGCTCTTGCAAAAAAATCTAGCACTGTACCGACTGGGCAGTAAACTGGATCTCGAGCTGTACACCAAAAAGCAAAAATACACCACTTGAACGTATGAAGCTTCCCAGTTGATGGAGTTCTAGCATTCAGAATGGTATCAACCACAGCAGGGGATAACCCATCATTCAAAAGAGCGCCCCGTTGAGGGGCCATATCCATAACTTCCACAAGTCTGGCCGAGGGTGCCAAATGCTGCCCCGAGCCTGAGACAACATGTCTGTTCTGACTTGAATCTCCCAAGGCACTTTCTCCAGGAGAGAGACCAGAGTCAAAAACCATACTTGAGATGGCCAAAATGGCACCACTAACAGAAAACGAACCCGATCCTCCCGAACTCTCTGCAGGACTGCGTGCAACAGACTGATCGGTGGAAATACATAAAGATATGTTGTCGGCCACTGATGCGCCAACGCATCGATGCCCAGTGGTGCTGGGGGCGAGAATGCAAACCAGAGGGGACAATGTGACGTCTCGCTCGAAGTGAACAGATCCACTTCCACCTCGTAAAGACTGCACATTGTCCCGTGCCTACAGAAGAATGCGACATGCCAGCCTTAGCATGGCATGAGAATGCACACCTCCCTGGCGATTGATAGAGGACACCACCGTCCTGTTGTCCAAGCAGATAAGACATGGCTGCCCTGAATCTCCGGGAGGAAAAATGTTAATGCCAGCAGCACCATGAACATCTCCAGACAGTTAATGTGCCAGTATAGAGCTGGAGACAGACATGCCTGCATCACCTGCAAATCTAGTTCCACCCCTAGAAACAGAGTCTGTTGCCTTGGCAACAGGACCCTCTTGTCTAGGTTTATCTCAATGTTGGGCAGCCAAAGTCTCAGAGTGGGCTAGCACCAACCAATCGTCCAGATAATTCAAAACGTGGATGTCCTGAAGCCTTAAGGCCCTCAAAGCGAACAGAAGGTCGCAAAATTGATACGTTTTGCCCCTGAAAGCGATTCTGAAAAAGCACCTGTGCTTCAGCGCAATCTGAATATGGAAATAAGCATTCTTCAAATCTATTGTCACAAACCAGTCACCCGGCTGCACTTGTGACATTATTTGCTTCTGTGTCAGCATTCTGAATTGACATTTCATTAGTTTGGAATTCAAACGTCTCAAATCAAGAATGGGACGAAAGCCGCCGTCTTTTTTCGGGACCAGATAATAATGGCTGTAAAAACCACACACTCTCTCAGAAAGGGGAATCTCCTCTATTGCCCCTTTTTCTAAGAGAGAATGAATTTCCTGAATCAAAAACGGGGCTTCTTGAACAATAACGTCTGTCGGAACAGCCCTGTTGAATTACTGAATTACGTGACCATGCTTTATCGTTCAAAGTACCTAGTTCGAAATGCCCTTCAGCTGCTGCCAAGCTGACAGACAGGCAGACAGAGGGATTAATGCATGGCTTTTGCCTGCAGCGTGATCTGTAACCACTAGATGCCGCTCTTAGCTTACTTTTGGCAACTGCCCCTGAACCAACGGCACAGCAGAGGGAAGCTTTCGCTCCTCTACTACTGAGGCTGGTTGAAGGGAATTTGATAATGTTTTTGCCTTTATTGTACTCAGGCTTAAAAGATGAGCACCCTGAGATGCCTTTGCAGCAGGGATGCTGACAGAATAAACCTTTTCCCTGGTATTTTGAATGGGGGAAAAATGTACGAACATTGAGTGAAATGTTTATTTGGGAAAACTGGTTTGCCACAACGGCCCCAGCATTCTTTATGGGGGAACAATGTGTGGTGCATATGTTCACTGTGTGTCTCGTGTACACTTGTGTTTGATGAACATTGTATTCTGTTATGCATGTCTCGAGACCCTTGGTCATGGAGAAGAGCCTGAATTCGGAATGTGAATTTTTAATGTCCGCTCCCCATCGCAAGCTGCGGGGTGAAACTGAACTATATTCTGGCTGTCGGGTGTTTGAAACATGAACAATGGCGAACTCAACCTGATATTGTCCGAAGGGCAAACAGGAATGACACAGATACATTTATACTGTCTGGTTTAGTTCACCGAATGGGGGCTCACCCTTCATTTCACTGCAAGTCCATCAGGCTCGCTTCTGGTGTCCTACCGGCCGTTTAAAAGGGGCTGGTCCAACATCCAAAAGCCTTCACAGATGCGCCCGTGATGGCGGGAATGAACGAGGACCCCAATCCTTCTGAGGGGGTGCCAAACATGTGTCCAATGCTTTATGCGGCTCTCTGGTGGGTTGTTGTGAAGATACCGAACGTGAACGCACCGGAGCTGCAGTGGGCTTTTCTCTCTCTCTACGAGGAAGCATCTTCTGGAGCGTGGCAGTGTGCTGTTTCACAGCACAAAATGTTTTCACCACTGACTGGACTGCATCACCGAACAGTCTGGATTGTGACAGGGGTGTTCATTAGAGAGACCTTGTCCTTGTCACAAATATCTGTGAGCATAAGCCACAGATGCCGTTCTGCCGCCACGAGGTCCGCCATATTCTGACCAACAGCACGAGCAATATGTTTGGTAGCCCTTAGCACAGTTCTTTGATGGCCTCAGCATTCAGTCCAGCTCCCTCATCTAAATCCCTCATAAAATGGGCCTGGTAGGCTTGCAAACCTGCCAGCGCATGCAAAGCCGAAACCACCTGGCCCGAAGCCTGGTAAGCCTTGCTCAACAAGGACGATGTAACTTTGCATGGCTATCTTTGCATTTTCATATGGTCGCTGAAGAAGGAGAGAGATTGACAGCCATCGCAGGGATCAAAGAATATCTGGGTCGGAAGCTCGACACACATTAGAAAACTCAAAGGCCGAGTGATTTATAATCCTGGCCGAATAAGATTGATCCCAGGAGGGTGCCTGGGTAGCTCAGCGAGTATTGACACTGACTACCTCCCCTGGAGTCGTGAGTTCGAATGCAGGGCATGCTGAGTGACTCCAGCCAGGTCTCCTAAACAACCAAATTGGCCCGGTTGCTAGGGAGGGCAGAGTCACATGGGGTAACCTCCTCGTGGTCACTATAATGTGTAGTTCTCGTTCTCGGTGGGGAGCGTGGTGAGTTGTGCGTGGATGCCGCGGAGAATAGCATGGGCCTCCACACGTGCTATGTCTCCGTGGTAACATGCTCAACAAGTCACGTGATAAGATATGCAGATTGACGGTCTCAGATGCGGAGGCAACCACAAGGACTTGGAGTGCATTGGGAATTCCAGAAAAGAGGAGAAAATCAAAAAAAGGTTGATCTTCGAAATCTTGTGATGGAGGTCCAGGGGAAAAGGGAGTGGCCTATGAGGCATAGCTGCACACTGGCCCACTAAAAAACAGTCATCTAAGATTTATTTACGATCCTCCGACTGCACTTCATCAGCTCAATCCAGGTGCAATTTTTCCACTGCACATGTAATAACATCCAGCAATTCCACATAAGTTGCCGAAGGTCTGGCAATCGAACCGCTAGTAGGCAAGGCTTTAGTCTAGCCACCGGTGAGATCCTCAGAATCCGATGCCACCATAGATATGGCATCCTTATCCTCAGTGCCGAAGGAAACCACAGTGCGGGCCTCAGGGCTAGGATGCAAATGCCCACATGTAAGCTCCACGGGAGAATGTCTAGCCGAACCCGGGGAGAGTGACTGAGAGAACCGTAGGTCGCCCGGCTGCTCAACTCCCATCTCCTCTACACCCGCGCCGGCCTTCCATGAGTCAAACGGCCACGTGGCACTGGCAGACACGTGGTCTGCACCAGCACGTGGCTTGACCGAATTTCAAAAGGAGGCAAGTCTTTCACGGAGCATCCTGATGTTTATTAATCACACTGTGGGCAATCCAAACCCTCCAACATGGCCTCTGCATGCCGAAAACCCAGATAGGCAATGTTGTGGGAATCTTCAATGACAATGAACCGCATGCACGGAGGTAAGCACTTCCTAAATTCCATCCTGTGTTACCACTCAAAAGGGGAATAATAATGATCCTCGCTATGACGTGAGTCGTTGGTACAACATGGGCCAGACGAGATTGTGCACTGAAGAACAGAAAATCTGACTCGATGGTGCGAAGCAAGCGCCTTTATGGAGCCCGTGACATAACTCCCCAGGGGCGTCACTTAAGCGCCATCATCCAATAAATTGCCTTGATTGTATAAGGGCTTCAGACCACATGACACTCATGGCATGTCCCAATGTGACTATGCAGCTTGAGTTCCTACAAAAAGGAAAGTAATTAACGAGCACACTAAGCATTGGTAAACTGTTAAACTGTTAAGGCATACCTTTCTGTCTCTTTTGCAGGATGTGTTCATATTGACCAAATGTAAATATATTCAGGGGAAATGTATGATTTTCTTCCCTCCCTCCATGGCCATACCGTTTCAAGAATCGGGTGATGAGACACTTCTTTATTGTCATAAGGAAATATAGCTGTTTTGTATATTTCACCGATCGAAGTATATGATGCCATTGAATGCTCATTTTAGTTTTTGCTCATCTCATAGTTAATAGTTAATCTGCCTCTTCAGCTGTTATATCGTACATTTCCCAGTAAAATGAAGTCCAATTCCTGTATGTGAAAACAGGTGATAAGACATTGGTTACAAAGAACAAAAATAGTAATATTATTAAAATGATACTTGAGAAAAACTGTGTCTCTGTTTATTTGCCTGATTGTGGTTAATTATCTTCCAGTAATATGGTTTGTTCATTAAAGGATTTTCTCTGAGGTCATGTGTTATAAGGTTGCTGAAATCAGGGATTTTATATTTCCCCAGTTATGTGATGCCATTAAATTTAAGAAGTAAAAATTGCCATGTCTGGAAAAAAGCAATGAAAACATCAAAAGAACAGAAGACAAAAATGGCACAGGGGTGGCAAAAACCAGCAATATTAATGGGAATGAAACAATAACTAAACTTCAGAAACTTATAGCCTATGCTTGCTTGTCAGGTTGTCTTAATTGTTTAAATGTTAATTGTTAATAAGTTACAGGCACAGTGACCAGGAATGTTGTAGTAAATAAGACAAATGACATCTTGGGTTTTCACTGTGGAAAAATACAGTACATCAGTAAATAAAATAAATTAGATGTGTGTAAAGCAGTTCTTGGCCGAGTTCAAAAAGACTGGAGACTAAGTGATTAACATCTTCTGGGAGGTCTTAAAGTTTAATATCTGCCAAGTTCAACCACTGGAAGTTGCTGAGTCACCTAAATTGTAATGGCAGTTTTGTCATTTTATTTTTATAAAGCTAATATTTTATTTTAATTACATGCTGAAACCGCCATCCCATTTGATGTTTGCATTCCTGCATAGATTGCGCTGGGCCTGCACGCCGAATGGACTAATGAGGAAAACGGGAAGATGTGGGATGGTTGTAAGTGGTGTCAGCGAGTGAGTGGTTCGTGCAGCTCTGTCTGAATGATTACACTATGAACTGAGGCTACACTTATTTTAGCAAGTTTATATCAGTTGTTGTGTGTCTGTGTCAGAGAATAAAATGGATAAAGACAACATTTCCATGATCTTGCACTCTAAAGGAGACCTTAGATTGGTATGACATTATATGGATATAAAGGTTTTTGTGACCTTTGAACTCTGATGTCAGTTGTATGTAGAAACTACAGAAATTTGTATTGATTTATTTGCAGACAAACTTTTTTTCAATTGTTATCTTTAACAGGAACAATGTCCGATTCCAGAGCCAGAATCAAATGGTACAAATTCTCACTAAGAAATATTTGTAATGCAGTGCAATTATTAATTATTCTTGTTCAGTATTTATTATATAGTTATTTTCTTTATTTAAGAGGTATTGCTTCAGATGCACTCAATGGGTATTTGTGGATCAGACATGCACTTCTGGCAGAACGGACGAATAGGGCACTTTGTGCTGAAACAACCCATGATACTGGGACATGAATCCTCTGGTCGTGTGGTCAAAGCGGGCTCTGCTGTAATGCACCTCAAAACTGATAAGTGTATTTGATGTGATATTTTTTAAAAAGATGACATTTTGAAATGTAATGACGTGTATATTGTACAGTATAATAATCATACTGGGCAAATACCATATACACAAGAATAAAAATAGGCTCTTTGTAAATGTCATAGAATCATGTTAACCTTTTAGAAAAAGAAAAAAAAGTATAGAAAACATGTAATGTCATAAGGGAATTGCATTTTATGTAAAATTATTGTCTGTGGCAATGTTAGTGATGTTATTGATGTGATTATGTAAAAATGTCTCTTTCTTCTTGTGGCATTGAATAAAAAAATATTGTTAATTTATAATATAAACAGTTACGCAAAGATTAACTGTGTTAAAGTGTGGTTTTCCTCTTTCTCACCCCACAGGGGACAGAGTTGCCATTGAGCCTGGCGTTCCTTGCGAAATAGATGAGTACTTTAAATCTGGACATTACAACCTGTCACCCAGCATATTCTTCTGTGCCACTCCTCCAGATGATGGAAACCTGTGTAGATACTACAAGCACAGTGCCAACTTCTGCTATAAGTCAGATCACCATTAAAATCAAGCTACTTGTCTTGCTTTTTATTCCCTGTTGTTTATATCTTAATGTTATGATTGCCAAGTAATTTTTATTTATATAGCACTTTTCATAACACACGTAGTTTCGAAGCAGTTTTACAGAAATCCTGCAGTAACAGAAAATGAAGCTGTAATGTCTGTAATGTCTTACAGTCATCAGTGTGCTGTTTAAATTAATAACATGATTGCAGATTATGCCTTAAAAAATTATTACTGAGCTTCCAAGACTGATTGTCTGTTCACCCTTTAATTCTGTTCTTTATATTCTTATGGTTGTACATGCAGGCTTCCTAATAGTAGCCTAGTTTCCATCCACCTTTCGCGCTATTTTGTTATCGACAAAGTGAAAATGTGTAAAAAAAAAAATGTTGCGACATTTGCCGTGTTCTGCCCGTTTCCATTCAAATGGCCTTTTATCGGCTGTGTCTCGTTTGGAAGGCTGCGTCCTCTGGAGGTCACATTTGTCTGCCACATATATCATCGAGGCTGTCTGGTTTCAGAAATGCGGGTAGGACACTCCAAATGTGACCTTCTTTCACAGGAATTTGGAGGATGCATGAGGTGTATCCTTGTGGGCACTCACAACCCACAATTCTTTGCTTCAACGGAAATGTCAAAAATAATGATGCCAATTTGCCCGTAAATATGATGTTCAAATGCATGTAATGTTAATTCCCAAGTTGAAGTACCTCAGTAGATGGGTGCAGAGTATATAATTTGTATAATTATATTAATATATAATTAAAATAAATTATTAGACTAAAAGTACAACTGTAAAATCATTATAACTCTCCTAAAATGCATTCCCTCCCAGAGGAACATTGTTCCCTTCTCACTCAAAGCGCGCTCGTTAAAGAGTGGCGTGCTGTCATAGCAACCATGTTACATTCCGTTTTCCTTTGTCCTATGAAGGCCGTTTCTTTTAAACAAGATTTGTTTAAAAGTGGACACTCGGTATACTGCAGCCTTCAAAGGACGCGTCCTACCTAGTATGCAGCCTTCCAAATGAGACACAGTCATCGATAAAAATGGCGTGCGTGATGAAACACTTTGTCGCATAAGTTTTAGTTTATCACAAAATAAATCTGCCCTTAAGACGTTCCATTCAGAAATGTGTGTTTATCGCTAATTCGCCCTATTTTTTTCCTCCTAAGTTTTGGTAAAATGGGGAGAGTATTGAGACAATTCATTGAAATTAGCCAGCTTACTGTCATTTTCATTTCACAAATAAATGCAATCAGAAGACGAGGAATTGCAATCAAAAGGGAGCAGTTGCCCTTCTGATAGGACTGTAAGATTGGTCCTGATGTTGCACCTATCGCAGGTTGCCACCGGTTCCGACCTGAAACCGAATCGTCATGGCCCTGTTCAAGCTGGCAACCTGCACAAAGTAGTGAGGAAAACTTTCGGTCTTAGTATAAGGACCATCCATTGATGTGTATATGCTGTGTGCACAGCTGTTAAAGAAAAACTGATGCGGTGTAATATCAGGGTTTACATATGATACATTCCTGATATTCAACAGGCTATTTTGAACAATCATCTAATCTAAAGCATTGCCATCACAACTGCATTATGTCCCGCATATTTCTCCAGCAACTTTTAACGACCAACTGAACTTGATTGTCATCTCAAATTAATGTCATAATGCAATTTACATTTTCTGAAGAAGCTCAGCAAATGTGATCCGAGGTAAAGAGGGTTAGATTTAAAATATTTAAAAGTTTTAAAATGTTCAAAAGCTAGTTTTCTGAAAGTGAACTCCACATTGGACAAATAGTTCTGATAGTTTATAGTCTTGAAAAAAAGTGTAGAACATTCTGAAAATGTCATTCAGCTCTACAGAACAGGGTAAGGCTAATTTAAGTTTGTGTAAAGATAAGGCATATATAGGTCTAAAATATATATATTTTTTTTTCGTTTGGTAATTTATTTTTTTAATTTAATGCTTTATTCATTTGGTAATTTATTTAATTTAATACAGGGAATTTTGCTGGCATTTTTTCAAAAGCTAAACAATAATTTAATATAACTGGGCTATGTTCTTGTTTCAATAAAGCACACTGAAGCTTTTCTTCTAGTATTGTATATTTATTTTTAATTTAAAACCTCTTTGTGCACAGAAATTATATGTTTTTTGTATTGTGGGCTAATTCCATGACTGCCGTCTATTATTTTGAATGGTGTGGAAAAGCAAATAATAAATAATTAATAAATAAACGGATGTGATTAAATTAATCACAAACAGTGGCCATTCATTTGTTCTCTGTGCACTTGTCGATGTGAATGATATGAGATATTTGTGTTGGCACTTCTGGAAGTGTCATGTCACAGTGCTGCAAACACATTAAATTGGCTTTCAAGGATGTATACCTTGTCGTCATGATTAACACAGGCTAACGATTGGGGTAAAGTCTGTCACGTAACACTACATTTTTGCGTTAATGCCAATTTTCTCAACAAAAAGTGTTTCCAAACCAGTTTTTTGTGACATTTGAAGTATCAACATAGAAAACTTTTTTCGCTAAAAATCCTTGGATGGAAACGTAGTTAGTGTCACTTATGAGGAGGGAGCCCTGGTTGAGCCACTGTCAGTGGGGATCCATGCCTGCAGGAGGGCAGGGGTCACTCTTGGAAGCTCAGTGTTTGTCTGCGGTACAGGTCAGCTACCCTTTAATGATTGCACATATTCATGCAACTGTCACACATTTACTAACCAATCAGTGTAATAACCTCTGTTTTCTTGTCTATCTGGCATGAGGACTTTGTCTTAGTTTGTTATGTCACTCTTGTAAAAAACGACTTTGCTTTTGAATTTAATGCGTGTGAAAGCCTGCTTTTAATACTCTTTTGAAAATGTCATTTGAACATGACTATTGGGACAGGGGGTAATTGTTTGATTTCTCCCACCCCCCATCCTCACCACATTCTGCAGAGGGACTATTGAGAGCATCCTGAGCAGCTGCATCACTGCCTGGTTTGGAAATTGCACCGTTTCGGATCGCAAGACCCTGCAGAGGATAGAGAGGACAGCTGAGAAGATCATCGGGGTCTCTCTTCCCTCCATCATAGACATTTACACCACACGCTGCATCCGCAAAATCACCAGCACTGTGGATGACCCCATACACCCCTCACACAAACTCTTTACCTTCCTGCCATCTGGCAAAAGGTACCGAAGCATTCGGGCCCTCACGGCCAGACTGTGTAACAGTTTCTTCCGCCAAGCCAACAGACTCCTCAAAACTCAGAGACTTGACTGACAACACACACACAACTGAACTCCCTTTGACTCCCTTTGCAATTTTTGCACATTTCTCTATTATCTACCCGGATTTTTTTTTTTTTTTTTTTTTTTGCTGCTACTGTATTCATAAATATTGTATTCAATTTTTTGTCACATTCTACCTGGCTGCTACCCCAATAAATGCTATGTCCATGGATGGGATAAGCTTATCTGCTGAATACTATGTCATAGTATGTTATGTTTACATTCACAGCATTTTCTATTATATTGTAATATCTTTTTGCACTATCTGTTTTATCGGACACTTTCACACTAGAACTGTGTACTGGTCGGCACTGCACTGTCTCACTGTGCCTATTGTCCTGTTTTAGCAATTAATGTACCGTCTTGTACTGTTTGCACATGTTTGCACTTGCATGTAGAAATGTGTAGGTCTTATTTAGTTCTGTGTAGTCTCATGTAGTTCTGTGTTCGTTTTATGTTATTTTATATTGTTTTATGTAGCACCATGGTCCTGGAGGAACGTTGTTTCATTTCAATGTGTACTGTACTAGCTGTGTATGTTTGAAATGACAATAAATGCCACTTGACTTAATTTTTGTTCAAATCTAGACAGGCCCCATTTCCAGCAGCCATCACTCCAACACCTTATCCTTGAGTAATCATGCTAAATTGCTGATTTGGTACTAGAACATCACTTGCCATTATAATAAACACAATTGAAAGATATATGGTTCGTTAAATGAAGCTTAACATTGTGTTTGTGTTTGTTTTTGAGTTGCCACAGTATGCAATAGACTGGCATGACTTAAGGTCAATATTAGGTCCAAAATGGCTAAAAAGAAACCGCTTTCCTTAGAAACTCGCCAGTCAGTCATTGTTTTGAGGAATGAAGGCTATACAATGCTTGAAATTGCCAAAAAACGGAAGATTTCATACAAAGGTGTACACTACAGTCTACAAAGACAAAGGACAACTGCATCTAACAAGGACAGAAAGAGATGTGGAAGACCAGATGTACAATTAAACAAGAGTACAAGTACATCAGAGTCTCTAGTTTGAGAAATAGACATCTCACATGTCTTCAGCTGACAGTTTCATTGAATTCTACCTGCTCAACACCAGTTTCATGTACAACAGTAAAGAGAAGACTCAGGGGTGCAGGCCTTATGGGAAGAATTGCAAAGAAAAAGCCACTTTTGAAACAGAAAAAACAAAAAGAAAAGGTTAGAGTGGGCAAAGAAACAGACATTGGACAACAGATAATTGGAAAAGAGTGTTCAGGATCTTAAACCCATTGAGCTTTTGTGGGATCAGCTAGACTGTAAGGTGCGTGAGAAGTGCCCGACAAGACAGCCACATCTATGGCAAGTGCTACAGGAAGTGTGGGGTGAAATATCACCTGAGTATCTGGACAAACTGACAGCTAGAATGCCAAAGATCTGCAAAGCTGTCATTGCTGCACGTGGAGGATTTTTTGATGAGCACTCTTTGAAGTAGTTTAAGAAGTTCTGATTTATTTTTATTTATTTTTTCAAATTGTAGTAGTATTTTTTCACGTTATTAATGTCCTGACTATACATTGTGATCAGTTGAATGCCACTTTGGTGAATTAAAGTATAAATTTCTTTTCATAAGAGCAAAGTCTACATTATTCCAAACTTTTGGCTGCCAGTGTGTATGTGTGTATATATATATATATATATATATATATATATATATATATATATATATATATATATATATATATATATATATATATATATATACATACACACACTGATCAGCCACAACATTAAAACCACCTGCCTAATATTGTGTAGGTCCCCTTTGTGCCCCAAAACAGCACCAACCCAATTGTACATTGCGGTTATCTGTGTTACCGTAGACTTTGTCAGTTCGAACCAGTCTGGCCATTTTCTGTTGACCTCTCTCATCAACAAGGCATTTCTATCCACAGAACTGCCGCTCACTGGATGTTTTTTGTTTCTGGCACCATTCTGAGTAAATTCTAGAGACTGTTGTGCGTGAAAATCCCAGGAGATCAACAGCTACAGAAATACTCAAACCAGCTCATCTGGCACCACCAATCATCCATATGATTGTCTAATCAGCCAATCGTGTGGCAGCGGTGCAGTGCATAAAATCAAGCAGATACGGGTCAGGAGCTTCAGTTAATGTTCACATCAACCATCAGAATGGGGAAAAATGTGATCTTAGTGATTTGGAGCGTGGCATGATTGTTGGTGCCAGATGGGCTGGTTTGAGTATTTCTGTAACTGCTGATCTCCTGGAATTTTCACAGACAACAGTCTCTAGAATTTACTCAGAATGGTGCCAAAAACAAAAAAACATCTAGTGATCGGCAGTTCTGTGGATGGAAATGCCTTGTTGATGAGAGAGGTCAACAGAGAATGGCCAGACTGGTTCGAACTGACAAAGTCTACAGTAACTCAGATAACCACTCTGTACAATTGTGGTGAGAAGAATATCATCTCAGAATGCTATTCTGCTATTTTTATATTTTTTTTTTAGACCTGTCCACTGATCGACTGGCCAAAGCTAAAGAGATGGGGGCAGACTTACTGCTTCCTGTGAAGAAAGAGGATGCACCACAAGAAATGGCCAAAAAAGTTAAAGGAATGCTAGGTTGCATGCCTCAAATCAGCATAGAATGCACTGGAGTGGAGAGCAGTATTCAGACAGCCATCTATGTAAGTTTATTAACAAAAATAAGATCTTCCTGCTTTAGCTGCATTGGAAAAATCCAGTTTGCTTAGGTTTCTGCTGAAGCTTAATTTGCTCATTCTTATTTACCCTACATTTGCTTGTGTGATGTACTGAGACCTTAGTTGCAACTCCGTTCTTCTGTCTGTGCTGATGGTAGTGTATTCTGTCTAGGCAACTCGTTCTGGAGGAGTGCTTGTATTGGTTGGGCTAGGTGCTGAGATGACCACCATACCTCTTCTCAATGCAGCGGTCAGAGAAGTTGACATCAGAGGTGTATTCTGTTACTGTAATACGTAAGTAAAGTTATGGCTTACAAACAACGGCCTCAGCCTTTGAGTACAATTTAGATCAATAGTTCAATTAATAAAATTTTGTAGTTTTGATTTTTACATTTGCATTTCATAAATTGATTTTCTGTTTTGCACACTTTACTCATGATCCCTCACTGTTTCTCCAGCTTGCCACTGGCCATTGCAATTTTGGCATATAAAAAGGTAAATGTAATGCCCTTGGTCACCCACCGTTTCCCACTGGAGCAGGCTGTGCAGGCCTTTGGGACCACACGCCAGAGACTCGGGATTAAGGTCATGTTAAAATGTGACAAGAATGACCAGAACTCCTAAGAGGAGCAACTTTTAAATCCCTGCCTGATTGTTGAATAACTGCAGCCATGAGCAAACTTGTTTAATCCAACTAATTTTGAGTTACATCTTCATCTTAATGAACTGGAGAGCAGTAACAGGAGTTCAGTTATTCTGTTGGCAGTGGATGTAATTATTTATAATTTCAAAAATAATACTATATAGAATTATGAACAGTATTGAAATAAAAATGTTATGTCATATAATATGCTGTAATAATATTTGATCTTGTTTACAATTTGTTTACAACTAGTTTTGAGAAAAACTATGACTATTGGAGTAACAAGTTATCCAATGAGTTCTTTAGTGCAGTTATTGCAGGTACAGTATATAAGCGCTCTTTTTTTAATCATGTTCTTCGTGTATATTAATTTAATCACATTAATGATTAAGTATTTTTGTTCGCATACTAGATTAATAAGCATCTTTCAAGTTTCGTGATAGATCAATAAGTTTAATTGCAAGCCATGGTATCATTCAAAGCTCATGAAAAGGGTTGTAGTGTATATTTTTAACCTCTAGGTGGAGCAGCGTGTGCAAACTTGGATAATGATTAGAAATTCCACACCACACTCATTAATGAATACCATCGTGCCATTCAACATTTTGTCATAAAGCTCGGCAATGCCTCTCCGGTCTCCAATAACATCAGATAAAAGAATTTCATTATTTTGTGGGGGTTTTTTGTTTTGTTTTTTTTCTTATTCCTTCCTTAACTGAAAAAGCCTCAAACATTCTGAGCTGGCTGAACTGATTTCCAACTGTGATCCTTAAAATCAGTGCTCATTAGGGCCATAATATGAGGCAAGGGAGCTATTTTAAAGTTATGGAAGCTGGCCACTGTTGGAAATTTAAGAGCATGTAAATTGATAAAAGCTTCTTGGTTGTATGACCCACTCAGGTTTCATTACTTGAAGCCAGGGTCAGAAATGAACTTTTCCATCTGGTTTTGATTTTCATGGGCATTTTATACATTTAATATATATATATATATACACTACCGGTCAAAAGTTTTGAAACACTTACTCATTCTTACTCATTCTTTATTATATTATAATTTTTTTTTCACATTTTAGAATAATAGTAGTCATTAAAACTATGGAATAACATAAATGGAGCTATGGGAATTATGTTGTCACTAAACAAAATCCAAAATAAATCAAAACTGTGTTGTATTTTAACATCTTCAAAGTAGTCACCCTTTGCCTAGAATTTGCAGACATGTACTCTTGACATTTTCTCAACCAACTTCTTGAGGTATCACCCTGGGATGCTTTTTTAAACAGTATTTTTAAAATTCCCATCTATATGTTGGGCACTTATTGGCTGCTTTTCTTTATTATTTATTTTTATTTTTTATTAAATTTTAGATTTATAATGAAATAAATTAATATGGTGGCACAATTATATTTTTGTCTACAAAACTAATTTCAAACATTTAAGCATACGCCTTCAGATCAAAAGATATTCAAGATCATGAGAAACATTTCAGTCAGGTGTTTCAAAACTTTTGACCGGTAGTGTGTATATATATATATATATATATATATATATATATATATTTCTAAACAAATAAAAATATACAGTGTCATTCCAATAACATAAATTATAAATATGAATAACTAGATTGAGAATATATTACCTCTTTTTATTTTTTGCCCCCTTATTTAGAATTTTGGGGACAATTTTGTTCATTTTAGTGGCATTTTTGCCTGGCCTAAGCTACCCTTAAAGGGATAGTTCACCCAAAAATGAAAATTCTCTCATTATTTACTCACCCTTATGTCATCCCAGATGTGATTTTTGGAGCGTCAAGCTTTTGGCACCCATTCACTTGTATTGTATGGACCTACAGAGCTGAAATATTCTTCTAAAAATCTTGATTTGTGTTCTGCAGAAGAAATTAAGTAAAAAACATCTGGGATGGCATCAGGGTAAGTGAATAATGAGAGAATTTTCATTTTTGGGTGAACTATTCCTTTAATTTCTGACCCTGATTGTAGCCATTCTTTAGCTTGTTATTTTTCAAACAAACTAACCAGAATGGTCAGAGAATCAAAATGCATGGTAAAACAACATGAAGGGCTTATATTACACTTTATTGTTATTTTGCCATAGTGTCATTTTAAGATGCATGCAGACAGGTGCTCATGTTCATGTATTATTAATTGTTTCATGTTTCTTTTTTTATTACAATTCATTTTCAAAAGCATTCTTACGCAGTGGTAAGGCTTTTGGTCACAGTGTCTTATTTTCTGAAGGCCAAAGCCTCACAAGGATAAAATTGAACTAACAGTGATTCCTACATGGACACAGTACTAAACAAGGTTAAACGTTTATGTACAGACATTCTAATACTGCTTAAGGAAGTGGATACACTATTAAGAACACTATTACATTCCCACTAACACAGCTGCAGTTGGGCATACACAAAAAAGCACACATAAAAAATA
This sequence comes from Myxocyprinus asiaticus, assembly GCF_019703515.2. Lineage (NCBI taxonomy): Eukaryota > Metazoa > Chordata > Actinopteri > Cypriniformes > Catostomidae > Myxocyprinus > Myxocyprinus asiaticus. Next base: position 28,742,269 of record NC_059344.1, on the reverse strand, counting down.
AACTTGGAGATTTCATACAATATATCCATTTGAAACAAAACTCATTTACAGCATGGCAAGAGAATGGCTGATTATTACAGCAAGGGAGAAGTCCAGAAATTGTGTTTACATATGGTATTTTACAAAAGATTTGCTTGGTTGTGTGTAAAAAACTACTCTTAAAATTTGCTCAGTTCAGTCTTTAATGCCCTCTAAATGACTTTTATGCATTGATGAATGCTAACAATATGGAACATTTTCCCTTGATGATAAAGTCCCTGCGTGTGCACAACTGCTGATACTTGTCAGTCTTGCAAAGTTAATTTTACAATGATTCTTGATTACACATGTATTTATTGAGAAGATTTCAAAAACTATTGTGCCAAAGAATCATTTGCAGCAAAAGGATCAAAGGTCTGTACACTCTGGACACTAGACTATTGTCATCTGTTGTGTAGGGGAAGTGTATCGATTCAGTGCATTTGAGTGCATGTTAGATTCAGTGGCAATCTATGCCTTCTGGGGGAAACAACATTCTGGAATGGCCACTAGGCTTTGGGCTTGTACTGTCTAGACTTCTCACTCTGGCTTTTCCATTCCTTTCTGATACTGATATAACGATTACATATTTACAAAACAAACTTGCATCTCTCCAACAATTTCCACATACATACAGAACTGCAAATAAATTAAACATTGGTAGCAAAAAAATGTGCAAAGCCCCCCATCCCACTCCCCTTCCATTAAACAGAAAGGATTTGAGATGCATTGAGTCTATCATCTGAACAAGCATACACCCCAAGTGCAGACATTACAAAACATCAAAAGAATCCACATTATCCAGAAATGACACACCGTATCTCTTAAGTAACGTTAGCTAACAGCAAGATTGATGGGAGTTATTTTTGTGAGGGTGAAAGGTGACCGCTGCATTCAAGCATTTCCCTAAGCTCTGTGTGCCCAGGGCCGTTTATCTCAGCTGAAGTCCACTTTAGATCATATATATATAGGAGTCTCCTGCCCAGTTAAGAGTCTAAACATGGCGGCTGGCATAGTCTTCATATGGATCTGTTTGAGGATAAAGAAATAGGATTACCCTTTCTCTATATTTTTTAGAATGCAACAATATACTTTATAAAACAGATATTATAGTCCTGGATGCTAATTGGTCAATAGCCATGCTTTATTCACGATAGAGCTATGACCTCTTCGACAAACTACTGTTTGTGTCACTGCACAGCACCCATAGCTGTTCGTTATTACTGTTGCATAGCAATGTTACATGTCAGGGACTATATCCTATAATGGAAGAATAGCATTTAATGTTTTTACTTAAAAAAATACTAATAATTTTAATAAACATTTGTATCTTAATTATTTTTATAATATGGTGACCATGTCATAAAAGCAATAATATATATAATATAAATAAAAATACTTTATAATATACTGCTAACAACACTATTTGTTAATAAACATTTGATCTAAAATTGTATAAATATAAATGTTGCATTCTATAATTACACTGTAATCAAAAGGTACAATTGGGTAAAATTTGGGACCAATATACAGTGTATATTTACAGTGTGTGTGTGTGTGTGTGTATATGTGTATATATATATATATATATATATATATATATATATATATATATATATATATATATATATATATAAACTAAACACTGATATTATGACCACCTGCCTAATATGATGTTTGTCCTCCGCGTGCCGCTAAAATAGTGAAGACCCGCCAAGGCATGGACTCTACAAGACCCCTGAAGGTGTCCTGTGGTATCTGGCACCAAGACACTGGCAGCAGATCCTTCAAGTCCTGTAAGTTGCAAGGTGGAGCCGCCGTGGATCAGACTTGCTGGTCCAGCACATCCCACAGATGCTCGATCGGATTGAGATCTGGGGAATTTGGAGTCCAGGGCAACAGCATGAACTCTTCATCATGTTCCTAAAACCATTCCCGAACAATGTGTGCAGTGTGGCAGGGCACATTATCCTGCTGAAAGAGGCCACTGCCATCAGGGAATTCCATTGCCATGAAGGGGTGTACCTGGTCTGTAAAACTGATGTCCACATGAATGGCCGGACCCAGGGTTTCCCAGCAGATCATTGTCCAGAGCATCACACTCCCACAGTCTTCCCACAGTGCATCCTGGTGCCATCACTTCCCCAGCTAAACGGTGCACATGTACACAGCCCTCCACATGATGTAAAAGAAAATGGGACTCATCGGACCAGGCAACCTTCTTCCACTGCTCCAAGGTCCAGTTCTGTCATTCACGTGACCATTGTAGGCGCTTTCTATGGTGGACAGGGGTCATCATGGGCACTCTGACCAGTCTGCAGCTACACAGCCCCATACGCAGCAGGGTGCAAAGCACTGTGTGTTGTAACACATTCCTCCCATAACCATCATTAAAATTTTCTGTGACTTGTGCCACAGTAGACCTTTTGTTGGTTTGGACCAGACAGGGATAGCCTTCGTTTCCCTCACGCATCGATGAGCCTTGGGCGCCCAACAACCTGTTGCCGGTTTGTGGTTTGTCCCTCCTCTGACTACTGTCGGTAGGTACTCACCACTGCTGACTGGGAGCACCCCACAAGCCTTGCTGTTTCAGAGATGCTCTGACCCAGTCGTCTGGCCATAACAATTTGGCCCTTGTCAAAGTTGCTCAGGTCTTTACTCCTGCACATTTCTCCTTCATCTAACATGTTTACCACCTAATCAACCCAGACATTGACATGCCCTTGATGATCAACGTTATTTAGTGTATAGTATATGCAGTATATACCTGTATAATATATATACACAGTGCATTCATAAAGTATTCAGACCCCTTCATTTTTTTCACATTTTGTTATGTTGCAGCCTTATGCTAAAATGCTTTAAATTATGTATTTATTTTTCACATAAATATACACCCCATACCCCATAATGACAAAGCAAAAAACAGATTTTTGATAACTTTGAACATTTATTAAAAAGAAAAAACTGAAATATCACATTGACATAAGTATTCAGCCCCTAATTCAGTACTTACTTAGTTGAAGCACCTTTGGCAGCGATTACAGCCTCAAGTCTTTTTGGGGTTTGATGCGACAAACTTTGCACACTTGGATTTGGGGATTTTCTGCCATTCTTCTATGCAGATCCTCTCAAGCTCTGTCAGGTTGGATGGGGACCATCGGTGGACAGCCATTTTCAGGTCTCTCCAGAGATGTTCGATTGGGTTCAAGTCCAGGCTCTGGCTGGGCCACTTAAGGACATTCACAGAGTTGTCCCTAAGCCACATTTGCATTGTCTTGGCTGTGTGCTTAGGGTCATTGTCCTGTTGGAAGGTGAACCTTCAGGCCAGTCTGAGGTTCTGAGCACTCTGGACCAAGTTTTCATTAAGGATATCTCTGTATTTTGCTGCATTCGGCTTTCCTTCAACCCTGACCCGTCCCCCAGTCCCTGCTGCTGAAAAACACCCCCACAGCATGATGATACCACCACAATGCTTTTTTGCAAATTCCAAGCAGGCTCTCATGTGTCTTGCACTGAGGAGAGGCTTCTGTCTGGCCACTCTGCCATAAAGCCCAGATCGGTGGAGTGTTGCAGTGATGGTTGTCCTTCTGCAAGTTTCTCCCATCTCCACACATGATCTCTGGAGCTCAACCAGAGTGACAATCGGGTTCTTGGTCACCTCTCTTACCAAGGCCCTTCTCCCCGATTGTTCAGTTTGGCTGGGCGGCCAGCATGAGGAGGAGTCCTGGTTGTTCCAAACTTCTTCCATTTAAGAATTATGGAGGCCACTGTGCTCTTGGGAACCTTCAATGATGCCAAATTTGTTTTGTAACCTTCCCCAGATCTGTGCCTCTTAGTTTTTGCTCTGATATGCATTTTTAGCTGTGAGACCTGATATAGACAGGTGTGTGCCTTTACAAATCCTGTCCAATCAATTGAATTTGCCACTGGTGGACTCCAATCAAAGTGTAGAAACATCTCATAGATGATCCAGAGAAATGGGATGCACCTGAGCTAAATTTCAAGTGTCATAGCAAAGAGTCTGAATACTTATGTCAGTGTAATATTTAAGTTTTTTCTTTTTAATAAATTTGTAAAGTTATAAAAAATCTGTTTTTTGCTTTGTTATTATAGGGTATGGAGTGTAGATTGATGTGAATGTTTTTAAAGCATTTTAGCATAAGGCTGCAACATAACAAAATGTGGAAAAAATGAAGAGGTCTGAATACTTTTATGACTGCACTGTATATATATATATATATATATATATATATATATCATACTGTAAGACATATTATAAATAATTTTTAAATAAGGAGTAAGAGTCTGTAATTTGTTAAGGTAATTGATCATGATTAAAGCATAAAACGTTCAACAAATAAGACCAAGAAAAATGTCATATCTCACCTCGCCCACAGAATTGGAGAGGGCTTGGACAATCTTCTCATGTGCCGTGGCCACAACACTTTGACCATTTATCTCAATGATGCGATGGCCAACCCTCACCCCTCCTCTCTCTGCGATCCCCCCTCGCATTAGACTACAGATCTGAGGAACAAACAAAAATGGGACTTACACAACCAGCGACAACCAGTATGAGGATAGTGTTTCAGACTTCCTGTTTCTCTCTCTTTACACTTGCCCATACTCACAATGCCATTCTGCACACTGAAACCCAGCTGGTACTTGAGGTCTGGTCTCTTAATGAGGACTGTGGTTACAGGAGGGCAGCTCACAATATTCAACTTCACCTGCACCTGATTTTTCAGGCCCTGGAGTAAAACAAAGAAGAAAAAACCCCCACTAAATATTTAGGTATATATTGCATTTCTGAGTACAATTTCACATCTGTACTGTATTGTTACACTGGGTTTCTTTCACTAATAAATGCATATAGGTTGCATAATTATGTGCACAGAAAATGTTCTCATGCAAAAATTCAGCTGGTTTCACAACACACATTTAAAACCAAGTGTAAAATTAAGTGTGCTATTCTTAAAACCAGTTGAAATGCAATAAACACCTTTTATATAGAGGTCTGGAATACACGTGATCAGCTGCATTTTTTGCAGAACCTTTCCCAGACCTTTTTTTTTTTTTTTTAGCTCTAAAATAAGTAAGACTTCATTTTAGTTATTACGTTTTCAATAATAGTATATACTGTATATGTTATTTTTTTGTGTTAGTGTGGTTTTGGTTTATTCTAAATTTAAAGTATATTAAAGTGCAAACTAATTGATGAATCATTGTGATACAATCACAATGAAACCCAAGGATGGATTAAGACCTGAGAGGCCCATGGGCGTGGAGGCCCCCCATAACGTGATCACGTTCACCTTTATGCCCTACAGGATGCTTGTCAGATTTGGTTGAATTTTTCAAATAGATTTGAAGCAATGTCTGACACGGCCAATTATATGTACTTTTTAATTATGAACCGATTCAAAATCATGCGTTATTATTAGGGATGTGAACGGTATTCAAATAGGCTATCAAAATCACTATTCGGTTATTCTGCACGTGAGTTCTTCAACCTGATCTGAGTCCGACGGTACTCGACAAACCTACAGGTTTTGGGCCAGGTTCAGGTCAGTTTTTCAAATAAGCTATATGGAGAGTTTCGGGCTGTTCACACGTGCGTCTGCGCTGTTTTAAAATGTTTTTTCAATGTAAACACGCACTGGACAGACGTCTTTGATCGTTGCGCCACGCCACAACTCAGGACCATTGCATTTTTTAGACACTGCATAAAGTTTAAAAGAACTTTAATATTTATAAACGCATCTCGAGACACCTGTGTTTTGTTTCACCATTTGTTGTGCTGCATTAAGATTTTTCAGCGCTGGTGTCACAAATCGACATTCTGATGAAGTTCAAGTTGCAAAGAGGAATGTGACTATTACACATTATTCCAGATTGTTTTTTACCTGGCTCTGGTGTGCAGACAATAATTACAGAAGTTAAATGCTGAAATATTTAAAAATCTAATCATCACGAAGAAGTCCTATAATCGGTAGCGTACGCTGTCTCATGGAAAAGTGAACGTGCCCGGGAAGAATTACGCATTTTCCATTGATTAAGAATAGGCCTACTATGTTGCAGGCAGCGACAGAGATTATTTTTGTTTGACTTTAATGTGATTTTATCATATGAAGATCTCTGTATTGTGCTATTTTGGCTCATAGCTCACTGTGCACTTTATTCCCTACTAATCTGAGATTTTGTTTGGCGCATCCATGGCAATAAATGTTCTTTATTTCTGAGTCCTGACTAAAATAACAGAATAACCGTTGGTGGACTCTCGCAGTTAACCAAATATTACAAAAGGTTACTGTGCACATACTTAGGGTATTAAGGCATCTTTCGCTTTATCATTTAACATTAAATGCATGCACGACTTAAACATTTTAAAGTCCTCCATACTGTTGCATGAATTCTATCGCTTAGCCTATATCAATTTAAACTACCAGCTTTGTACACAGCCAGGGTAAACTGCACCTTATCTTTGTGTTTGGAAGTGTTTTGTAAATCAGACGCTGTTCTCTGTAGTCCATCAAATAAATGTGCTGCACCTGTGAGATTCAGATTCCCTGAGCACACACTCGAGTGTCTGTGCTCGCGCTGCTGTCGTCCAGCATGCATTTGGCCGAACAAATGTTATTTCACATATGGCTGACATTTACGTGGATTTATAATAGATATCTCAAAATAAATAAATAACTGATTAAGAGCTCGGGGCCCTTTGGGTTTAGAGGTCCCTGGGCAATGGCCCAATTGGCCCGGTGGTTAATCCGTCCTTGATGAAACCCATTGTGACTATATCATTCAATTTGCAGGCCAAAAGCACAGGCTTTTAATATTCAGCAAGTCAGAATTACAGCTGAAATGATGAATGCCAAAACACTTTGCCTAATAAGCCAAGATTCAACCCTATGCCCACCTTGATGATTCCTTGACAGGTGGCGAGAGGCAGGCCCACCAGGCTGGTGTTGTTGATTGACATGATCTGGTCACCAATGCTGAGCTTCCCAGAACGTGCGGCAGGGCCTCCATTCATCATGTTGGCCAGGATCACCGTGGGCAGAATGGAGCCCCAGCCAGACTCCACAATAACTATGCCCAGAATCTCCCCCTTCTGTTTCTCGAGCTGCAACTGTGGAACGAGAGAGAGACAGGCAAAGGCAAAGCAAGGGATGTAATGATTGCCACTAAAAGGATGTATTAAAGGCAAAAAGGAACAAAGCAATTAAGGAAACAATTTTATTCACTTGATAAATTGAGAGCATGAGAGGTCAATCTAGCACAAATATCAGTGCTTTTAAAACACAATAGTATGAACTGTCTGACCTTTACTGTATGTGTTTAAGATTTCAAAGGAATTCAACAATTCAGCAGAATCCCATTTTCCATGAATTGCATTGGCCTCATGGACATAACCCACAACATCAAAATGTGGGCTGAAGCAGCAAAAATGACTACCAACTGAGGTATTTATACTAATTACTTGTCAGCAATTACATAAGAAAAACATGTTCAACAGTTGCTGTGGAAACCAGCTGAAATGTTACCAATGATTTTTTTTATATTTTCTTCCAAAAACAGTAAAAACTGATTTGTCCTAAATCTGAAGTCATTCAGTGTTAAAGTGTTCCACGGTTTTGCTGCAGCACATCATCACTGTCCTCTATTTTCTAGTAATTCCACTTGTATTGGCCAATAACAACCAGTGCACAGGGTCAGCTGTATCTTGGCAGAGAGACAGAACACACTTCATAGAGAAGAAACTGTCTAGCAGCTGACCTCTTTGCAGTTGTCAGAGTTTGAGAAGTGGATGAGGTCATCGTTGTACATCTCTTGTGTGTTGATGATGTCACTGTACTCTTTCTGGCTCAGGTCCTCTGGGTTGATTCCATTGGCTCTGAGGAATTCCTGGTAGGCCACACTGAATGCCTGACCAATGGATTGTGCTATGAGTTGGGCCTGAATATGTTTGAGAAGAAAAACAGAGTGAAACGATTACAAAATCTAGAAATTAATATAACAATTGAACAAAAAGATCCAATTTATAAAACAGATAGTTCCGACTTTGATGAGCCATGTTCGAAGCCATTGTAAATCGACTATAAATCCACACTTGTGAACGCATTTTAAATCAATACGCAAAGTTGTTAGGATCACAGACTAAAAACGGTTCAAGGAACGAAAATGAATTAAATTTTTTGCAGAATGTAACCGAAAACCAGAACAAAGTGATTTTCAATTGTTCTGGAGTGAAAACGCTATTTTTAAATGCTGGTAACCGGTTGTAACCGTTTAATTTTGTTCTGATCATTTTCTCATGAAACTAAAGGCTAAAGGGTTAAATTTTTGGATCTACACTTCATGTTGGCCGAAAAAATTAAACACGTGCTTTGATGTTGAAGGAAACTGCTGCAATCACACATTTCTTTGCCTAATTGCCCACTGTGGATGTCGAATTCGGTGAATAAAAACCTTTTTAACAACTATGTATAATTATGACATATACATGCATGGCTAATCCAGGTAAAAAGGAAAACATTATAATTAATTGCTTATTTTCGCTTATTTTGGTGAGGCATGTGGCTTATTTTGGGCTTGTTTTTCCAGACCAGGTTGCTTGTTTCTCTTGCGAGATCTGACAACACTGCAACTGGTATTTCACCCACCCCTTAGCACAGAGAACTGTCACTTTAAAAAGAACGTTATTAACCATTCTTTTATTTTGTTTTAACTGGTAACCATTTGGAAAGGAGGCTGCAGAACTTTTTTGAACCGGAACAAAAAAATACAGTTTTTGCTTAGAACGAACTGAAATGAAAAACATTTCGTTTTTAGTCCCTGGTTAGGATAATGAATTACAGTATATTACTTGGCAGAATTTTTTTTATTCTAACCATTAATAATAATAAATCAAACTGTTTATTGAACAGTGGTGTCTTTTAGCATATTGTTGTCTTCAGTTATTCCCTAAGAACACCCCTTACACACTGTAATGCACAGCCGCTCTGGCTTATTGCTTTATTTTACTAGTCGCTAATTTGTAATAATTTCATATGACACACTGAAACATCCTGTTCACAGTTAGTGTCTGTTCTCTTATACGTTAGATGTTCTGTTGATAAACCCCCCTGACAAGATCTGACAGAACATTCATATACAGGATTGCAGATCAATATAGCAGATTATTGTGTCATATCTGAATTGTCTACACTTCATTGATTTGATGTTTTTTGAATCTGCTCACTCATGTAGGGTTGTATCAGTGTTCATCGATTTCACACTCCAAAAAAGGTTTACACTTTTGGACAGTTTCCATTACTGCGGCTGCCATCTTTGGAGGCATGGTAGCGCTAGTGTTCACGGTGAAATTTAAACACGCTGGCCTATTTCAAGCACTGCAAACTCATTTAGACCTTTGTAAATAATCTATCGTTGAAGTAGGAGAGTCGCTGGTTGCAGCCTATCATAATGGCCTGTCGGCACTAGAATTGATATGAGATTTTCTAAAACTAAGCCACGGTTTCTGACTTAACAGTATTTCTGAGGCAATGTGTGCACAGGTAGAGGTCATCTCACTAAAAAGCTAACATCCCAACATTAAAACCACCTACCTAATATTGTGTAGGTCCCCCTCGTGCCACCAAAACAGCACCAAACCGCATCTCAGAATAGCATTCTGAGATGATATTCTTCTCACCACAATTGTACAGAGTGGTTATCTGAGTTACCGTAGACTTTGTCAGTTCGAACCAGTCTAGCCATTCTCCGTTGACCTCTCTCATCAACAAGGCATTTCCGTCCACAGAACTGCCGCTCACTGGATGTGTTTTTGTTTTTGGCACCATTCTGAGTAAATTCTAGAGACTGTTGTGCGTGAAAATCCCAGGAGATCAGCAGTTAAAGAAACTCAAACCAGCCCATCTGGCACCAACAATCATGCCATGGTCCAAATCACTGAGATCACATTTTTTCTCCATTCTGATGGTTGATGTAAACATTAACTGAAGCTCCTGACCCGTGTCTGCATGATTTTATGCACTGCACTGCTGCCACACGATTGGCTGATTAGATAATCGCAGCGATGATTGTTGGTGCCAGACGGGCTGGTTTGAGTATTTCTGTAACTGCTGATCTCCTGGGAGTCTAGGCGCAAGTGGGCTGGCAAAACCGTGCAAAGTGCTGCTGGGCTGGGTCAAGTGCAATTAAATTCTGAGGTTCTTCACTGGTTATTGCACCATCTGCTTTCTATTATTGAATTCATTTACTGTCCTGTCAAGAGAGCCCATTCAAAAGAATTTGGTAGCGTAAATGGGCTGTATGCAATGCATCCCCTGCTCTATTTGTCTCATTTGCTGCTCCGGACCATGATGTATGTATTCTGTATGTATGTTCTCTGTTGGCCTCTCTGAGATTGTTGGCTCTCGTCCTGCTCGCCCATGTCTCACCTGCTTGAAATACTGTGTGCTTTGCTTCTCTCCCATTGTTCATTGTTTTGTAATGTATATTTTTTATATGTTTCTCAATTTAATGTTTTACATACAGCGTCCATGAGCTTTGCAAAGGCGCTATAAAAAATATTTATAATAATAATAATAATTATTATTATTATTATTATTATAAATCATATTGATCTACTGACAAATTATGACAAGTATTAAAAGTGATCGATAGCCCTTTGATATCATCTGCTGGTGGAATCCCCAAACTGCAAATGCAGGAACTGATTTTAGACTTTGCACAAATATTAGAAGTGGTTTTCAGATGTATTAGTGCAATGACCTATTCCCTCAGAAAAATATCAAATTGTGCTTTGCGCCACTTCATTAAAATACAATACATCCACAGTATGCGCATATACCCACAGATAGCTCAAACACTCCCACCCAAGGCCATTTGCGCATTGCGCTGGAAATTGTGCTTAGAATTAGCATTCTCACAAAAATTGAAGATGTAGCACACAGTCTAATCTATCTAGCCTTGCGCCTAGCACAGCCACGATAATAGAGCCTTTAAAGTTGAAGACAAAATGTATTGGGACACTTTCTGGTAGTCAAAGTTAGCGCAACATGTTCATTGTTAATGTGACGAACTACAACTGTGGTTACTCTGCTACTAGGACAACTGTAAATTTGAAGGTAACTGAAATCATACATCCAATAAAATCACAAAGGGGCGAGTTGGTTAAAAGTAATTGCAAAAAAATACATGTGAAAAAAGGTCTAGCATAATTTCTTTGCAGATGCCACTTGGTTTAATATTTTGTTATTTAATGCACAGAAATTCATCCATTGTTATTTGTTTTTTTAAGTTTTGGTACAATGCAATTATTGTACTTTTATGGGTAGATAATGGAGGTGTGCTTTAAAAAATAGGCTTAATAAGATAAGGAAGCGCAGGGCTAACTATAAATGACTCATTTGTGGGCACGCGTGCACACACACACACACACACACTGGCTTGTACATCAAAGAGTAAAAGTAAACAGCATAAATGAGGAACAACTGCAATGCAGAGGAGAGGGTTGTGTTGTGGAGGAAAGAAAAGTAGGGCCATTAGAACAGGATTATATAAAGCTGTAACTGGGGTTACTTTGTGAGGCTCAGGTAAATCCGAATCTGGATAAAACATCCCATTCTATTTATGTTTTGTTTATATACAGTATATACAGTATATGTATGTAGCAGAAACAAGTTTATTTAAACACACACTTACATCTTCTGACTCAAAGACGTGGCAAATCATTTTGTACTGCTTCTTGCCCTCAGGGGCTCCAGGAGTCGTCTCGATGCAGTCTTGAGAGGCAGTGCGTGGCATGCGCCGTCTCGCCATCAGAACTACAATGTTACCGATGTCAGCGATGTAAGAGATGGTGCGCAATGCGTTATCCATCATGGTCTCCTGCAAAACAAACCGAAAAACTACAGTCACTTTCCAGCATTCTGTAGCAACATCGGCCAACATATTACATCAAACCTGTTTTCTTTAACATTGGAGTTAACCTAATTTTTTCATCTTTGTTATCTTTTTGAAGACATTTTCTCATTCAAAGAGAGTTACAGTAGGGACATTCCCGGTGGAGCTGCCTGGATTTAAGCATTTAGCTCAAAGGTACAATGGGAATATGGGTTTCCAGAACCCTCCCATTCATGAATCTCCCCCTTGGGAAAATGTTACCAATTTTCCCATTTGAAAATACAAGTGTACAGCCTCAGGTTACTAGACCAGATCTATATAGTAAGCTACCACCACTTCAGGTGAGATGGGAGACTTTAATTATTTTTTTTCCAATAAAATTACTCTTGATGGTGCTGTATGTTTCCTGGTTGAGACATTACAATACAGTCAATATTTCTTTTTCATATTTATTCTTTATATATGATGTTATTATACTGTATATAATGAAAACATGTAGCTTTTATACACCGATCAGCCACAACATTAAAACTACCTGCCTAATATTGTGTAGGTCCCCCTCGTGCCGCCAAAATCCGGCCAACCTGGCATTCTTAGATGCTATTCTTCTCACCACAATTGTACAGAGCGGTTATCTGAGTTACCGTAGACTTAGACCTCTCTCATCAACAAGGCATTTCCGTCCACAGAACTGCTGCTCACTGGATGTTTTTTGTTTTTGGGACCATTCTGAGTAAATTCTATAGACTGTTGTGTGTGAAAATCCCAGGAGATCAGCAGATACAGAAAACCTCAAACCAGCCCATCTGGCACCAACAATCATGCCACGGTCCAAATCACTAAGATCACATTTTTCCCCCTTCTGATCAATGCACTGCACTGCTGTCACATGACTGGCTAATTATATAATCGCATGGATGATTGTTGGTGCCAGATGGGCTGGTTTGAGTATTTCTGTAACTACTGATCTCCTGGGATTTTCACACACAACAATCTCTAGAATTTACTCCGAATGGTGCCAGAAACAAAAAATATCCAGTGAGCGGCAGTTCTGCGGATGGAAATGCCTTGTTGATGAGAGAGGTCAACAGAGAATGGCCAGACTGGTTCGAACTTTGAAAGTCTACGGTAACTCAGATAACCGCTCTGTACAATTGTGGTGAGAAGAATAGCATCTCAGAATGCTATTCTGAGATGCAGGTTGGCGCTGTTTTGGCGGCATGAGGGGGACCTACACAATATTAGGTAGGTGGTTTTAATGTTGTGGCTGATGTTATATTGGCCAAATATGTAAAGTGGTGGCCAAATATATTGGCAACCTTGGTAAATATGAGCAAAGAAGGCTGTGAAAAATATGTCTTTATTGTTTATCCTTTTGATCTTTCATTCAAAATATTCACATAAATATATCCTCTAATGGATATCAAACAATTGCAAACACAACACAAGTTTTATCAAAAAACAAATACTTTTGTCAAATATATGTGTGGCACAATTATTGGCACCATTTTATTCAATACTTTCTGCAACCTCTCTTTGCCAAGATAACAGCTCTGAGTCTTCTCCTATAATGCATAATGAGGTTGGAGAACACATGGCAAGGGATCTGAGACCATTCCTCCATACAGAATCTCTCCAGATCCTTCAAATTCTGAGGTCCACATGGTGGACTCTCCTCTTCAGTTCACCCCACAGGTTTTCTATGGGGTTCAGGTCAGGAGACTAGGATGGCCATGGCAGAACCTTGATTTTGTGGTCAGTGAACCATTTTTGTGTTGATTTTGATGTGTGTTTTGGATCATTGTCTTGCTGGAAGATCCAGCCAGGGCCAATTTTAAGCTTTCAGGCTGAGGCAGTCAGGTTTTGATTTTTTTATCTGTTGGTATTTGATAATTGTCCATGATGCCAAACAGGATGTCTAGGACCTTTGGCATAAAAACAGCCCCACAAATTTAATGATCCCCCACCATATTTAACTGTGGCCATGAGGTACTATGGCTACCTCTCTGTGTGTGACAAACTCATCTCTGGTGTTTGCTGCCAAAAAGCTCTATTTTTGTTTTATCTGACTATAGAACATGACCCGGTTCCATTTGAAGTTCCAGTATTGTCTGGCAAACTGAAGATGCTTGAATTTGTTGTTGGATGAGAGCAGAGGCTTTTTACTTGACACTCTCAAAAAACAACATGTTGTGATGTAGGTGATATCTGATTGTAGTTTTGGAGACTTTCTGACCCCAAGACCCAACTAATTTTGCAATTCTCCAGCTGTGAACCTTGGAGAATTTTTGGCCACTCGAACCATCCTCCTCACTGTGCTTGGAGACAATGTAGACATACGTCCTCTTCCAGGTCGATTCATAACATCTCCAGTTGATTGGAACTTCTTAATTATTGCCCTGATGGTGGAAATGGGTATTTTCAATGCTTTAGCTATTTTCTTACAGCCATTTTCCATTTTGTGAAGCGCAACAACCTTTTGCCGCACATCATAACTTTATTCTTTGGTCTTACCCATTGTGATAGATGAATTAGTGATAGGGAATTTGGCTTGTGTGTTACTTCATTTTTATACCCCTCTGAAACAGGAAGTCATGGCTGAACAATTTCATGTTCCTAGTCACCCTGGTGTACTAAAAAATGTAAAATATGAATGGGAATATACTTCAGATATATTTTACTCATAAGAATTTCTAGTGGTGCCAATAATTGTGCCACACATATATTTGACAAAAATATTTGTTTCTTGATAAAACTTGTACTGTGTTTGCAGTTGTTTGATATTCATTAGAGGATATATTTTTGTGAATATTTTGAATGAAAGACCAAAAGGATAAACACAGCCTTGTTTGCTCATATTTAACAAGGGTGCTGTAAGGATTCATTGGAAAGGAGGCGGGAGGCAGGTTGCTCTACTCACAGGTAAGGCTTTTTAATGACCACACTGATCTCAGCTTCACAATAATAAATTCTTCCGTGTCACAATAGTAATCTCTTCAACTTCACTATAATAAACTCTCAGCTTCACAATAATAACTTTGGGGACCCAGGCTCTCTCTCTCGTCTGCTGGCGGTGTGGCTCTTTTATGTCACTCTCCCCGTGCTCACTGTAATTAGAGACAGGTGTTAGACATAATCTAGCTCAGGTGCAAGTGCCCTTACTGCTATATCTATATCCGGAGAGACGCTTGGCCACGCCCCTGCTGCCACATATCCCCACCGCCCGACTCAGGCCGGGGAGGCATCCGGCCTGCCAACCACCCCCCCACCCCCCCCGTTTCTGGAAAGGAAGTCGGCGGCAGCCATCTGCACCCCCAGTCTGTGGACCACCTTGAATTTAAATGGCTGAAGAGCCAGATACCAACGGGTGATCCGCGCGTTGGTGTCTTTCATGCGGTGGAGCCATTGGAGTGGGGTGTGATCCGAACAGAGGGTGAAGACCCGCCCCAACAGGTAGTATCGGAGAGTGAGGATCGCCCACTTGATGGCAAGACATTCTTTTTCTACCGTGCTGTACTTAGTTTCCCTCAATGAGAGCTTTAGGTACAGCACCAGGCGCTCCTCCCCCTCCACCACCTGCGAGAGCATGGCCCCCAGCCCTCTGTCTGAAGCATTTGTCTGTAAAATAAAAGGGAGAGAGAAATCGGGTGAATGTAAAAGTGGCCCCCCGCAAAGTGCGGCTTTAACTTGCGTGAACGCCTGCTGACACTGCTCCGTCCACTGGACCGGGTCTGGAGATCCCTTTTTAGTGAGATCATTCAGCGGGCTGGTGACGTCCGAATAGTTAGGTATGAATCTTCTATAATAGCCAACCAGCCCCAGGAACTCTCTCACCCCCTTTTTGGTCTTGGGTCTCGGGCAGGTCGCAATCGCCGCTGTCTTATCAATTTGGGGACGCACCTGCCCGTGGCCCAAGTGGAACCCCAGATACCATACCTCCACCCGCCCAATCACGCACTTCTTTGGGTTTGCTGTGAGTCCCGCTTGACGCAGCGATCTCAGAACCGCCCTCAGATGTTGCATGTGCCGCTGCCAATCATTGCTGTAAATGATGATGTCATCTAAATAGGCAGCAGCGTAAGCTGAATGCGGTCTGAGGATTCGGTCCATGAGACACTGAAACGTAGCCGGGGCCCCAAACAAACTGAACGGAAGTGTTACAAACTGGTGTAGTCCAAACGGTGTGGAGAAGGCATTTTTTTCACGGGAATTGGGGATCTGCCAATAACCTTTCGTCAAATCCAATGTCGAATAAAATCAAGCAGTGCCCAACCGATCAAGCAACTCATCAACACGAGGCATTGGATACGCGTCAAATTTAGACACCGCATTGACTTTCCTATAATCCACACAGAACCGTACAGACCCATCGCTCTTAGGCACTAGAACAACTGGGCTGGACCAATTGCTGTGGGATTCTTCTATTACCCCCATATAGAGCATTGCATCCAATTCTTACCGAACTATTTTCTTTTTGTGTTCGGGTAATCGGTAGGGGCGGCTACGTACCACGACCCCTGGCTCAGTCTCGATGTGGTTTTGAATGAGGTTCGTACGACCCGGTAGAGGGGAGAACACATCCGCAGACTCCTGTTGCAACCTGGCAACCTCCACGAGTTAACTCGGTGAGAGGTGGTCTCCGCAAGTGACTGGGGTGAACTGTTTATGTTTTGAATACACCTTGGGTCCGAGCTCCGCCTTCTCCGGAACTACCGTAGCCAACGTCACAGGGACCGCCTCCCTCCACAATTTCAGGAGGTTGAGGTGGTATATTTGACGTGTGCCCCCTCTATCGGTTCGTTTAACCTCATAATCGAGATCCCCTACTCATCGTGTGACCTCAAAGTTCCCTTGCTACTTGGCGAGTAATTTAGAGCTTGATGTGGGAAGTAATACAAGCACTTTATCTCCCGGTCCAAATTCCCTTAGCTGAGTTCCCCTGTCATACATTCGGTGCTGTCGTTCTTGAGCTTGGAGCAAATTCTCCTGTGTTAGTTGTCCAAAAGTGTGGAGTTTGACTCTAAGATCAAGAACGTATTGAATTTCATTCTTACTATTTGAAGGTCCCTCCTCCCAGGCTTCTCGCAATACATCAAGCACACCGCGTGGGCGTCGCCCATACAGCAGCTCAAATGTGGAGAAGCCAGTGGAGGCTCGTGGGACCTCTTGTACTGAGAATAACAGCAGGGGGTCGAGCCATTTATCCCAATTTCTAGCATCGCCGTGCACAAACTTACGAATCATGTTTTTAAGGGTTTTATTAAATCGTTCCACCAGGCCATCTGTTTGTGGATGGTAACACGCTGATGCGAATCGATTTAATGCTCAGTAATTCGTACAGCTCGCATAGTGTCCGTGACATAAACGTTGTGCCTTGATCGGTGAGGATTTCTTTCGGAATCCCCACCCGGGAGATTATTTTGAAGAGTGCCTCCACAACACTGCGTGCTGAGATGTTGCGAAGAGGCACTGCTTCCGGATATCACATTGCATAGTCCACTAGGACCAATACAAAGCGATGTCCATGTGCTGACCATTCTAATGGCCCGACGAGGTCCGTTCCAATTCTTTCAAAGGGGACCTCGATCAACGGAAGAGGGCGCAATGGCACTTTTGGGGTGGCCCATGGGTTAACCAGCTGACATTCGCGGCATGCTGCACACCACCTGCGGACATCGCCGCCAATGCCCAGCCAATAGAAGCGGGCTATTAGACGGTTCAATGTTTTCCTTTCTCCTAAGTGACCCGCCATGGGATTATAATGAGCCGCCTGGAATACCACTTCCCGACGGCTCTGTGGTATCAAAAGTTGGGTTGTATCTTCTTTTGTCTGAGCGTCCTGCGTCACTCTATACAACCACTCATTTATAATTGCAAAACAGGGGTATGAAAGGGCAATGTCCGGCTGGAGTCGTTGACCATCGATGACTCTCACTTGGTCAAAGGCGTGTTTGAGGGTTTCATCTCGTGACTGCTCCAAAGGGAAATCTCCCTCAGGGAATTCCCTGAGAAGGGGAGGGGCTGCAGCCTCTCCCCCTCTCTCGTCATTATGACGTGGAGCTGTCGAGGACGGCCCCAGCTCCGCCTCCTCTGCCAGAGCGTCGCACATTTCACATCTTCCTAATTTAGTACAGGACCCATCTGCACAAATTCCCTTCAATAAATCTCTAAAATCAGGCCAATCCATCCCCAAAATCAGTGGATGGGTGAGGCGGGAACTAACCGCGGCCTCCACTCTATGCTTTTTCCCCCGAAATTTAATCGTAAGAGTCACCACAGGATACTTGTGAATATCCCCGTGCACATACTTCACCCTCACCATTTTAGCTGTGCCCAAAGCCTCGGGTTGAACCAAGCGTTGGTGGATAGTGGTTTGATTACACCCAGTGTCCACCAATGCTTGGTGAGTAACCCTCTTGACACTTACCGGTATCCGGTACGCTCCGGCCCGGTCGGGGGCAGCCTGCAGGAGGTCGAAGACCCATACCACCATCCCCAGCTCCATCAGAGGGCACTGATCCCGGAAGTGGCCCGGGTCTCCGCACCTCCAGCAGGCTGGCACAGGCGATACGCCCGCACTTGCGTTGGCGGGCGCCCCCACCTGAGAGGGAGAGTGGCGGGGCATCGGGGCAGAGGGAGGTGTCGCCTCCCATGCCCGGGGAGCTGGTCTCAGTGGCTGAAGTCCTCCTCGCCTGCGTGGGGCAGGAACGGGCCCTGGGGAGAGAATAGAACGAGAGGAGAGAGGGGAGGAGGATGAGATAGGGGAAAACACAGGGGGAGGGGCTCTTCTGCCCTCGGGATCACCGCCATGTGGTCCTCCGCAAGCCGGACGGCTTCCTCCAGCGACACCGGGCGGAGGCACTGGACCCACTCCGTCGTCCCTTTTGGCAGTCGATGTATTAATTGCTCCAGTACCACCTGGTCGATGATCCCATCGACGCCGCAGTCCCCCGATAGCAGCCATCTCCGGCAGGCATCACGGAGCCGTCGGGCGAAGGCAAACGGGCGGTCAGAGTTCTCCAGCTTCAGGCTCCGGAAGAGTTGACGATTCGCTTCCGGACTCTGACCAACCCGTTGCAAGATGGCTTTCTTCAGGTCACCATAAGCCAGGAGGCTCGTCGCCGGCAGTTGTTGAGCCACGAGCTGGGCTTCCCCGGACAACAGCAGAATAAGTCGGACCGCCCACTGGCCGAGCGGCCAGCCCCAAATCTTGGCGGTGCGCTCGAACAGATCCAGGAATGCCTCGGGGTCGTCTGCCATCCCCATCTTCTGTAACGCAGGCGGGGGCAACGGCGTGTGGGTATCCGGGGTTGCGGCTGTGGACGCCTCCTGGCTGAGGAGGCTCCGGATCGCCTGCCGGTCCTCTGCTTGAGCCCGTAGGAGCTCCACAAACCGGTGATCTTGGTCTTGCCGGAGCTCAAGCAGGGTTTGCTGGTGGTTCCGATGTAGGCAAGCGAGGGCTTGGAGGATCTCAGCCAATTGGGAGGACTCTATGGGGCGACTTCCGCCATCTTCAACCAAAAACTGTCCCAGGTTTCGGCACCAGTGTAAGGATTCCGTGGAAAGGAGGAGGCAGGAGGCAGGTTGCTCTACTCATAGGTAAGGCTTTTTAATGACCACACTGATCTCAGCTTCACAATAATAAATTCTTCCGTGTCACAATAGTAATCTCTTCAACTTCACTATAATAAACTCTCAGCTTCACAACAATAACTCTGGGGACCCAGGCTCTCTCTCTCTCGTTTGCTGGCGGTGTGGCTCTTTTATGCCGCTCTCCCCGTGCTCACTGTAATTAGAGACAGGTGTTAGACATAATCTAGCTCAGGTGCAAGCGCCCTTACCGCTTTCTCTCTCTCTGGAGAGACACTTGACCACGCCCCCGCTGCCACAGGTGGCAATATTTTTGGACACAAAAGTAGTGTTGACAGTCTCAGTTATTGTGTTAGTGTTGTGTTTCTGTGTTTTGTTTTTGTTAAGAACATTTTGATATTTATTGGAGAACAACAATGACAAAAAAGATAATCCCAAAAATACATTCAATATTTCACTGGATGTGTGAATGAGCAGGACAAGAAACAGCATGTATGTATCTCACATATACAAATGAAAAGGTCATACATTATCAGCCAGCTAAGAGAATTAATGATCCATATCTTCCTCAGCATCCACAGAGAAAATGTAAACAACATTTGACATGGCTAGGAGATTCAAGGTCCCATTCCAAAAAAATGGCTTCCTGAGCTATTGGCTCATAATAATGAACCTGTAATAAACAGCCTATAGAGACTCAGTCTCCGTCCACACTGTGAGATTTGACAGACAGTCACTGCATTGCAACACATAAGAGAATGTCCATGCCAGCCGGCCCACTCACTGCTGCTCTGTTAGAACACACACACGCACACACACACACACACACACACACACACACACACACACACACACACACGCACACACACAAACACACACACACGCACGCACGCACACACACACACACCTTTTTACTCAGCACCAGGGCACTAAATGTACCAGTAAGCATGGCACAGCATGTGGCTCTTCCCACCTTATGCTTACAGTCACACTGACAGTGTGGGAAAGGAGGAGCTGTTGATTGTACAGCATGTGTACAGTGTACAGCTGCAGATTATGTGGAAAGCTTTATAGCCACTACAATGCTCTTGATCACTAACAACTGATCCACATTACAGGTCCACTCTCTCTGCTGCTACATCTGTACATTGTGTGTTTGTGTCTGTTATGTAACAAACAGTTACATAATATAAAATACTGAAATGAAAACAGCACATTTTTTCACATTTTTAACCATATGAAATATGATTTATTTCCTTTTGTCCAAGTATGATTTAAAATGTATATTAACATCAAGAAGATTTTCATTCCTTAAAGGTGCACTCAGTGACTTTTGTCTTAGTGTTATCTTGGACTTACAGTGACATCTAGTGGCTTGGATGCACCATAATATAAAATCAATAGTTTTCGGCTTCAGATGCCATTGTAGAAATGTAGTTACCTATCTGTCACTCACTCGACGTTGTGTCGATGTAGTGACATTAGGGGTCGCTCTTGGGAGGCCCAGACACCTCTGATCTTTGAGAAAAGGCCAATGGGAATTGGCAAGATGAATTTGCATGCCACTCCCCCAGACATACAGGTATAAATGTAGCTGGCTCGCAACCACTCATTCAGATTTTTTCTTCGGAGCCAAGCGTTTGTGTTCAGCGAGCTGAATCCCTCTGCCGTTCCATTCATCCCTGAGAAAGCTGTTGGATTTACAGCGAATTACAGCGGTTTCTCCCCCTCATGCAAATAAAAGAGTATATTTTCTCTAAAAGAGTGGCACTGATGGAGAGCGTCTTTTTAAAGATGCCTTTCCGTCTGTGTTTAATTCCTGGTTGCGGTCGTTACCTCTCCGCTTCCGACGGCCACGATCGCAGTCTCACGTGCTTGGGCGCTGCCCACGTGGGGACAGCGTTCGTGGACGGGTCATGTCCTCACTGCGAGAACATGACTACGGCAACGTTGCGGTTGCGGCTTTCCTTCGTCAGAGGGAGAGCCACCCCAGCGGCTCCCCGCCTTGGTCCTTCTACCTACGGGTATGAGGCCACGTCGGTTAGCACTGGGGGCGATTTGGGAGCCCAAGTGGGAGCCGCTCGTTTGCCCCAGTCGAGTTCTGGGATGAGACCGCTGATTTAGTGGTTAAATAAACCAGTTACTTTACAAATTATCACATGAATCACATTTTTTAGGTTAACTGACAAAACGTGTTTTATAGTGTAGTAAGACGTACAATATTTTATTTAGAAAACAAACGACAGGGGATTAAAGAGTTTGTTGCATGTACTAGTTTGTTGTTTGTTTTGACTCTACCATGTTGAAAAGACCACATTGCTGGTCATCAGTTTATGTTGTGTTTTGGATACTGGTCCCCAGTCTGGACCCTCTTCACCAGGCTTATTTTTTATTTTATTGCCACAGTCAAATAAAACAGTTTATTGACATTTTGATTGATTCCCTTTTTTAAATAGCTAATGCATAGACAAAACAACATCCAACAATGCATGTTGTTGTATGTCAACCAGGCTTCTTAACCAGCAAGCTTCACTTGGTCAACCCTATTCACTATAAAGACAATACTAGCTGCCTGGCATAATTATTTTTATTTCTTTTATTTTTTGCCACTAGCTAGACAAGCACCAAACCATCACCAACCAAAATAAATCAGCTTGGATCAACACAGACATTCATGTTTTTTGCAATTTTCTGAGCTTTTCTGATGTTGTTTTAAAGAGTGCTTAGCGTTACAATTAGTTCGCAATTCACTGACTTACATTAATATGCTATACAAAAATAGTCTGTATTTTATTTTTTTATTTTTTTCAGATTTTACTTTAATACCTGTTCTAGCACCAGGCAGCCAGCTGCTGCAACTCACCTGGGTGTCTGCATTCAGCACTTTGATCCTTTGAGTTGAGATGAAAAGATCCACCTCTGTCAAAGTCTGAGCATCTCCCTCTGGGCTCTGCAGACAAAGAAAGCAAGAACAAAAATATGGTAAAAGTGGCCACCATTGTACCCATGCTTTCCCTCATGGGCCCATGAGGGGACCTTAAGAAAAGGTACAACCTCCCAAACCCCTAATGAAAGCATTTTTAATGCCTATTCATAAATCATGCACTTGTATAAGCTTGGCCACATGGGAGGGGAGCCCAGGGTTGTGCTTAACCTCTGTAAATTGCACTATTAATTGTCAAATGGAAAGCAATATTGTATGCTGAGGTGCAAATAACATATACATTTAGAATGTGAAACAGCACTGCTTATCCATGAAAGCCTATCCATTTATTATCAAATTATTAATTGATTAGTGCTATTCAATGGTGGCAAACTGTGTCTCAATCAAAAACTTGCAGCAGAATTCAGTGAATTCAACTGTCAATATAACTGCAGCAGGGCACAATGATTAAAGGTCACAGTAACTTCCCAAACCCGATGAAGTGTGCTATTTCAAAGCTGAAAAACACAGAGAGTTAATCAGGCCAAACAAGTAATCATCAGGAAATTCAGCCTCCTGGGATAAGTAGAAGCCATGCAGAATTTTCAAGTGATGAGATGATTGAGAGAGAGTCTTAATTGGTGTAGTGAGGTGGAGTGTAGGGGGATGCAATGTGGTCTCAGATAACAGACAGGTACGTAGAAAAAAATAAAACACAATGCCAACACTTAACCAGCTGTCAGGCTGTCTCAGAGTCCCAGTCATTTACCTGTCAGCACATTTCTTTCTTTCTTTCTTTCTTTCTTTCTTTTTTGTACTGCAATAAGTAATGGTTATCTAGGAATGGCTGTAAACTGCGTTTCTATAAAGGGTTAAAGGGAAAGTTCACCCAAAATAAAAATACTCTCATCATTTACTCACCCTCATGTTTTCCCAAACCTGTAGTACTTTCTTTCTTCCTTGGAACATGAAAGAAGAAGGAAAAAGCACAAAAAAAAAAGTGAATGGTGAGTGGGACTGAGGCTAACATTCTGCCAGCTCCTTTTGTGTTTCATGGAAGAAAGAAAGTCCCAGAGGTCTGGAATAACAAGAGGGTGAGTAAATGATAACAGAATTTGCATTTTTGCAGTCTGTGTCCAAAACAGACTTGAAATTTTGAGTTCACATCTTTTAAGGCTCATCTTAATTTGCAGCCCAGGAGAGTCTGGCAGCCTGGCACCACATCCTGGTCACTTTCATAAAGACTGGCCTCTTTCTATTGTGACTGAAAAAGCAGATCCCAGCCATCAAGAAAGCCAGATCTAAAGTGTCACTCACATGGTTAGAAGCAGTAATTATGAATGGTACACAAATGATAAACACACAACGATGGAGTTAATTGCAAAAAAGGCTTTTTTTTTTTTTTCTATATGTTTTTTATTTTTATTTTACACACCGCCTTTTTCTTGATTTTGGCTGCCTTCTGTACCCTCTGGGAGACGGTCAGGACAGTACAGGGGTCGTCACACACGGGAGCAGCAAAAAGGCATGGAGGTAAAAAAAAAAATACATTAAAAAAACAAGCAAAAAACATATAAACAACAAAACGCAAGGTCTGCATGCCATCATCAGTCTACAGAGAGGTGTATTCTCTGTACACAAACACACCCATATACAGCAACATTTCACCCCTGCACACACATACATAGAGACAGCAAATCATAAGACATGCAAGTATGGGTTTAATAACTGTTACATCAAAAGCACAAAAAAAAAAAAAAAGAAAGAAAGAAAGAAAGAAAGAGATAGCACTTGTCATAGTAACATTGGCAGGAGCAACCAATGGCAGGAGTTTGGCCATGACTACCTGTTTTTGTGAATAATGGCAGACAGGGGAGTATTTGTAAACAATCATTATGTTTGCAATTTTATTTGGTGAAATTACAAACAGCAGCCTTAAAGCTTTCTGCTCTTCGACACATTGGTACAAATATATTCAAGTATGAATATATAGCAGAGTGAAGGGGTATAGAAAGAACATACAATATACACAAAGAAAGAGTAAGTGTGGAGAGGGACAAGAAAGAGAGAGAGAGAGAGAGCGGTTAAAATTGTCCTGTAATACCTCTATGCCAAACACTCAGCCTTATTATGCCCACTCATTATGAGTCTGATAGTGTGTTCATGTGTGAGCAACCTGAATATACACAAACATTAAAAGCATTGCATACTGATTCCATTCAGCTCTCTCTCACACACACACTCTTCCACCTGAATAAGGGCATGTTCCTCTCGAACATCTGCTCTCTTTTTGGCTGAGCATCATGTGCACGACAACTCCTTTACTGCATGGATGGGGGAGTCACTGATTTTTTTTTTACACCAACCATTGCCAACAAACAGCATCCTCCAATGGCAGAAAAGAGGGCAAGGAGGAGATAAATCAACAGCATGAGACGCATGCGATGCAGAGAAAGAGAAAAATAGCTTGAAATGTACAGGGGAAATGAGAGAGTGAAAGTGTGGGCGATGAGGTTTGCATAAATACTGCATCATTCTGGAGTCTAGAGGCTACAGAGATACACTTCAATAAAACATTAGGCTTTTTTTTTTCTCCATTTCCTGCTTAACACAAATGGTTTGGGGCATGCTTTCCTGGCCAGAATGCAAACGAAAGTAGTGCAATTTGTAGGGGTGGGAATCAGCAGGGATCTGTCAATAAAATATTTAATATTCAGCCTGATCTCAGAGTGAAATTGGAAAGAGTAGACTGACTTTTCTTTTGTCAAAATCGGTATACGTTGACTGAAATTTCAAAACACTGCCCACAATGGCCAAAGCAGTAAGTGTTGCAGGGCATATGGGCACATGTGAGCGCCATTTATGTCCAGGAGAGATTGCCAAAAGCTAGTAGTGAAGCAAGTTGTTTTCAGCTTTACAGGACATTATACAACGAAGAAAAAGCATATATATCTAGATGCTATCCCCCAACCCAATCCCAAACCTTACCTTAACCATTAGTGGAGTAAAAAGTAATGTTAGAGGAAAAAGTGAAACCTCTGAATCATGCTCATCATTGATTATTCAAATGTGGTTACTGCCTGGCTTTGAAACCTAGTCTCCCATGCAGCTGATGCAACGCGCTGCTACACCAGATACGAGCATATTGTCACGACAGTAAACAGATGCCCTATTCTATTTTGTGAAGTACGTACTGGCACTACTCCTGTAAACAAGACAAAAAACAATTTAGAATGTTTGTGTAATGATGAGTCAACGAAGTTGAGATCCATATGCAGCTTTAATAACAATAAACATAGTAATACAGATAGGCATGGGTCAATCACCAGCAACAGTTATATCCAAGGTAGTCCAAAGAGGTAGTCAGTAAACAGGCAAGAGGTCAGGGCAGGCAGCAGACAATCATAGGTTATATTCAGGTAAAAAATGCAGTAATAGTAGGCAGGCAGCAACGGGTCAAAACAGGGTAAACAGTCCAGGATCATACACAGGAAATACAATAAACTCAGAGAACACTCAGAAATGTCAGCCAGGGCAAAACAAGACTTGCCATGATAGAGAGTGAGAGTGAGACTTAAATAGCTGTGTAAATGAGAAACAGCTGAGCAAGTAATCAGTAACAGGTACGGGGATTATAGGAAATGGAGTCCAGAGAGTTAAAGTCAAACCCCAGGTGATGGAGCCCTCTGGTGGTGAGCAGGAGGAACAAAGGCGGGATTCATGACAGTTTGCTTTGACACGTCCAGTGTAGAGAGCTTCAAGGAGTGGCCTTGGCGTTATACCAACATTAAGACCAAATGTGCCCTTGGGTAAAAAAAAAAAGCTTGACGCATTGCAATGAATGGAACAGAATGCAGATATCTCGAGAAAGTTGAGGTTCTCTTTACCTGACATGCAGTCTTAAAAACAAGACACTAAAAAATAGCAAGACACGGTGCAACAACGAAAGACATCTGTCTAGTGCATGCTTACATTGAAAAACAGTACATACTATGGCTGGGTCTAAGGGGGGTCTAGATTTTCCTTGACCTTCCCCAGAAATGTCTGATGCCCCCCACCCCGTCTGAATGGTGAAACCAGAGAACCTATTTCCCACCCTAAAGCTGGCTCTACACTAGGTCTAAATACTCCTCACCACCCCACAAAAATAAATAAATCTCATACTAGCATAGGCCTTGGTGCGTACGGATAAAAAAAAACAATTGTCTGAATGCACCCTGCTTTGAAATCTCTCAAGTCCGTTTCACATATGATGCGTATGCAGTGTGTATGCAGTACGTATTTTTTTTAGTGCCCATGCTAACAGGTTAGAGCATTCAGACTGCACGCGGGTGCAGCACAGCAGTGCGTTGCAGGAGCGGTGCAGAAGCAGAAGTTCAGCAATCGTTTTTGCACTGAGTCTATTTTTGCTGTGCTGCATGTGCTGAATTAAAGTGATAGCGCATTGTTCGTGGTCAAAATGAACATGGATTGACATGAAAATGTAGCAATTTCACCATAAATGCATATAATTATAGTCTACTGTTTCACAGTCACCATATGACTTTCAGCACTGGGTAAAGCAAAGAAAACCAGAACACACTATTACCTGGAGTTGCAAAAATAACAAATGCGGTTAGAAGTATATCTAAAAAAAACATTTAATTTGAAATACACTACACAGCATGTTATATGATGTGTTTGGGAGGGGAACACAGAAAGTGACAATCACGTGACAGGCTGGTGGTCTGAGAACTACACCTTACCTCACATTTGGAAAAACAAGGTGTCAAAATGGATGGCACTCGTCTCATCGTGGAGGTGAAAGAAAGTTCTTTATGACCCGCAGGATTTCTTGTACAAAGATTTGAGTGCAAAAGAAAAGGCATGTGAGGCAGTTTCCTCGGCTGTTGGTGTGGATGGTAAGTTTTAATTTAAAATTATTGTGATACTACCTTTTCACATTAGAAAAGTACCATGTTTAAATTTATTGCCACTTGCTTGAGCAACTTAATTTTAACACAGCAAAAAAGAAACGTCCTCTCACTTTCAACTGCTTTTATTTTCAGCAAAATTAACATGTGTAAATATTTGTATGAACATAAAAAGATTCAACAACTAAGACATAAACTGAACAAATTTCACAGACATGTGACTAACAGAAATGGAATTATGTGTCCCTGAATAAAGGGGGGGCAGGGTCAAAATCAAAATATACAGTATCTGGTGTGGCCACCAGCTGCATTAAGTACTGCAGTGCATCTCCTCTTCATGGACTGCACCAGATTTGCCAGTTCTTTCTGTGAGATGTTACCCCACTCTTCCACCAAGGCACTTGCAAGTTCCTGGACATTTCTGGGGGGAATGGCCCTAGCCCTCACCCTCTGATCCAACAGGTCCCAGATGTGCTCAATGGGATTGAGATCTGGGCTCTTTGCTGACCATGGCAGAACACTGACATTCTTGTATTGCAGGAAATCACACACAGAACGAGCAGTATGGCTGGTGGCATTGTCATGCTGGAGGGTCATGTCAGGATGAGCCTGCAGGAAGGGTACCACATGAGGAAGGAGGATGTCTTCCCTGTAACACTCAGCGCTGAGATTGCCTGCAATGTCAACAAGCTCAGTCCGATGATGCTGTGACACACCGCCCCAGACCATGACAGACCCTCCACCTCCAAATCGATCCTGCTCCAGAGTACAGCCCTCGGTGTAACGCTCATTCCTTCGACAATAAATGCGAGTCTGACCATCACCCCTGGTGAGACAAAACCACGACGTTAGTGAAGAGCACTTTTTGCCAGCGAAGGTGGGTTTGTGCCCATAGGCAACGTTGTTGCCGGTGATATCTGGTAAGGACCTACCTTACAACAGGCCTACAAGCCCTCAGTCCAGACTACGCACCGCATCTGCATTGCTTATGCACTGCTACGCATCATGTGTAAAACAGGCGTTACACTTTAAAATTATAACAATTAGGTTATGCTGTTATTATTCAAAGACATGAGACACAGCGGACAGAGAGAAGGATGGCCAGTGTTGATGCTTTAGAAAAGCGGGGAGAGAATCACTGTCCTCAGGCTCTACACTGACATACTGCCCACTCAGCTGTGGACAGACACATAATCATCAGCAGAAAAAAAGCAGGAGTGTGTGTATGTGTGTCAGATACAGAAAGCAAGAATGGGAGAGAAAGAAAAAGAGAAGGGAGAGAGGATTGTGCAGCTCATCTCAAACTTTTAAGAATCTAGCCACAGGGATGGTGGGAGGAGCGTGCTGCCATGGTTTCTTTTTGAATGGCTTTTAATGTAGAGTTCCTGCTCTGTGATCTGTGTTCTAAAAGAGGGAGGCTGATCAGATCCTGTATGTATTTGTTTAAAAGTGAATGAAAAAGAGGCCTGTATTTGGGCAGTGGCGAATTCTCAGGGCCAGCAAAGCCTTCTCTGCTGGCCTAACATGCCAAATAAATAAATATTTTTCATCCTTTCATTCTCAATCACCTTTTTGCCTATGTATTTTTAATCGCTTTCCACTCTTAATTAATCTACAAAAAAACAGAGAAAAATGAAAAGTTTATCCAGTCAGAATTTATTCCTTGATGCTTACAACAAATTGCATGCCCGAAGCAGCATGTGAGTCTGAGCTCCACCACATCAGGCCTTCAGAATTTCTACAGAATCCCTCAACAGTGCAAATGAATGAGAAACTAAAGTCAGATTGTCAGATTCATCAGCCAATCAGATTGATTTATTTGTTCTTGGTGGGTGTGATCTTTAGGATATGTCCCGGTCGAAGCCTTCTAACTGGCCTTGAGTGACGCAATCATGCTTTAAGTGATGTACGTAATTCAAGAGAAAGTGTAAGATCAAGCTGTCTGACAAGTCGGCTGTCATCACATGTCATGGTATTGCCGTTGAGAAAGAGATCCTTAAGGATTTAAAAACCTGAGATGTTCTGCATGACCGTGTGATTGGTTAATTTATTAAACAATAAAGGAGGACTGATTTTCAAGTGCTTTTTGCATTGTTATAGCAGGAGTTTTCTAAGTGAAAATTAGGCTGCTTGAGAATTCAGTGTCGGATCAAGTTTTGAAAAGTAGTGCTGCATTCCATTCAACTCGGAAAGTCAGATTTCACAACTTCCTACTAGGAAAAGTGCAAATGAAATGCATCTTTAAGTCAGAATTACAACTTATAGGCTCGTGCAGAAATTCTCAACTCTGATTTTGCCGAGATGCAGGTGCATGATGTCACACAAACATGTCAACACTCATGGAGATATACAAAGTGATAAACATTCACTTTATTAAGTAATACTGTATAAATAAATGAGTTTGTTTCCACATTGCATGATATTAAAGCTCGTTTAACAAATTCCTGCAGAAACATTATAATCTCTTTTGATAATCGTACACCTGAAGCACAAATGCTAGCGCTGCAGCATAGTTTATCAATTGGGTTGCTAGGAGACATCTCTAATGAGAGTCAAACCACTGCTAAGCTAACAGGAGCATTGCAGTTTTGTTTCCTTAAACGTCATCTTCCGAATATCGGAGAATGGAATGCATTTATGATCGGAGATATCAAGTAGGAATATCTCACATCCAACTTGAATGTAATGCAGCATAACCGTGTACCCTGACGAAATGAAATTTATTGCAAGCAACATTTAAATCGCAAATTTTATTAGATAGATTTTTCCAGGTATTATAGACCGCCTTGGTAGATTATTATAAAAATTTATGATTTTTGAATGTCTGTTCGGGAGACGTTCATTTCACAAAACAGTCATGCTGCAGTTAAAATTAGGCTTGCTTGAGCATTAAGTGTCATTTCAAGTTCTGGCTTTCATGCGTGGACGTGTTTTTAAAATGTCAGCTTGTATTACTAGTTAGCTGCGACATAATGTATGATGCCCAAAGGCATAGTGTGTCTTATTCATTGTGAAACTGTGTTTTCTTAATGGCATGAATCACACTGAACGCCTAGACTGTAAATGCACGGCCTGCCACTGTATTTGGGTGTATGTCTACATTAGACTGTCACGAGAGTGATCCTGCCGCCTGCTGTGCTGAGACACATTCCCAGTTCCTCCATGCTCATTGCAGGTCTATGTGCATCCAGCTGACAAAGTGTGCATGTATCTGCTGGTGGGACTGTGTGACTGTATGCTGTGCGGATGTCAATGTCCTTGCCATAGGTATTTTATAAGTTTCTAAATGTGGAGTGGTTTAGTGGACCACTGTGGAACTGGAGTTACAATGCGCTAACTGTCTTTTCCTAAAGAGGCATACAATACAAGGGAAACAATGTAAACCAGGGATATAAGACTAATGCTTTTAAGGACTGAGACATTATGAATCTCAATAAATGATTAGAATCTCATTGTTAATTTCAAATATTTGATGAATCACCAGAATGACAAAACGATACCAATAACAGAATCATGGTGCTGCCATGTTTTTGGATATGATAAATGGAGTATTACCATTTTTTATAAAGTTATGTGGTAATACCATGTCTTTGTGGGTGTAGTACCATGGCAGCACCATGGTTCTTTGAAGAACTTTTGAGGAGCATGTTAAAAACCATGGTATATGAAAATGATGGCCATTCAGTACCATGCTACTGGGGCTAACTGGCACACGGAGAAACTGTCAAAAGGGCTATATGTTAGAAATGATTACATTTGGAGTCAAAATTACAATTGTGCAATTATGTGTTATATATTTCTAAAATATTAGTAATATTGTAAGATTTTTATTTTAAAAATAAATATAAAGTTTAATATAATACTTAAGTTCCACTGTGAGGACTTACCACATATAGTGTGACAACATGCCCTGCTATTGTGGCAAGCTGTCACAAAAGGTCAACATGTGTTCAATAAACTGTATCTTTTTTTTTCTGGGCAAGAATGGTGAAAATGATAAATAGCTTTTTTAGCCAAGACTTCAAGTTATGTGGCTATGCAGAAATTGACTTTCAAAAATAAGGAACAGTACAAAAACGAAGATGTAGAACCCAAGTGCAATTTATTTACATGACGTGCAATCCAAGACGTGAAATAATCCAAAACGTGAAATATCCAAAAGAAGAAATGTAAACATGAACAAGAACTAGACTGGACTGGACTTGAAACTTGACTTGACTATGACAATGAACTAGAGTAGAAAACAAAGACAATGAACACAACATAACCACAAAACAATACCTGACAAAGAACAAAGGCAAACAAGAGGGTTTCAGCACATGGACATGGGCAAATAAGATAAAATGACAACCAATGAAAGACCAGAAATAATAACATAAGAACCAATGACAGAACAGAACTGATAACAATATAACAAGACTCATATACATAAACCAATGAAAAGACAGTACTACAAAAAAACATGATGAAACAAGAGGGTCACATGACAATGAAATCACATGACATGACACAGGAACCAAACTCCAAAACAAAAGACATAGTAAAAATAAAAGTCATGAATCAAAACATGAACAAAACATACATAAACGTGACACCTACCCTGAGAAAAATTCACTGGAGTAAAAAGTGTGACAACTAGGTCTTCCCTGTATCAAAGTACCATGGTATTACCATCCGATACCATCACAGTAAGCAGGGACTAAAAAACAGTTCAAGGAACGAAAATAAAAAAGAACGGAATTTTTAGCAGAATGTAACCGAAAACCGAAACAAAGAGAAAATTGTGAAAACTTTATTTTTAAATGCTGGTAACCATTATAACCAGTTAATTTTGTTCTGATAAATTTTTTTTCATGAAACTAAAGGCTAAAGGGTTTATCACAGTACATTTTTGGAACTACACCATTTCATCTTGCCTGAAAAAATTGACGTGCTTTGATCCTGCTGCATCACACATTTCTTTGCCTAATTGTCCATTGTGGATGTCACATTCTCTGGATGAAGAGCTTTTTAACAACTAGGTATAATTACTACATGTACATGCACGGCTAATCCAGATACAAGGAAAACATTATTAGAGGTAAAAAGTACATTTCTCAGTTGTTTCCAATTATTGTTAGATATGATGCATTAATACAGATTTGATGCTGCCGGGTTTTGACTGAGAAGATCTATAAATAAAATTATACTAACTGCTTGTTATGATTTCTGCTAATAAATCCACCACAAAATTAATTGCTTATTTTTGCTTATTTTGGTGAGGCAAGTGGCTTATTTTGGGCTTGTTTTTCCAGACCAGGTTGCTTGTTTCTCTTGCGAGATCTGGCAACACTGCAATTGGTATTTCACCCACCCCTTAGCGCAGAGTACTGCCATTTTAAAAAGAACGTTATTAACCGTTCTTTTATTTTGTTCTAACCGGTAACCTTTTTTCTATCAGGAAGACACGCAGATTTGAGTAAAGTTTTAGATTACATTTATTTGATGAATATAAAACAGGAATGTAATGTCTCTCTTTGGCGTAAGCCCCATCTGGCGGTCCGAAGTTGATGTACTCGGAACCATCAGATCCTGCCGGAGACAGGAGGCAGGGGGGTGGGACTCAACTGGTGGCGGTGGGCTGGTGGAGGTTGCCGTGTTAGCACACTGAAACAGCAATGTGATAGATTGTGAGTAGACTTATAAGGCAATGGCTTACATGTGATTGGCTAGGAGTTACCTAGCTAATGGTGCGATGATGTACAGCTGCTAGTCTTCCCGCTAGAACCGCCCTGCGCTTACACGGAAAGGAGGCTGCGGAACTTCTGAACCGGAACAAAAAAAATACAGTTTTTGCTCAGAACGAACTGAAATGAAAAACATTTTGTTTTTAGTCCCTGTTTGTAAGGGCATACAGCAGAATTATTACATTTCACAAATGTAAGTGCAGCACATTGCTG
Source organism: Myxocyprinus asiaticus (assembly GCF_019703515.2). NCBI lineage: Eukaryota > Metazoa > Chordata > Actinopteri > Cypriniformes > Catostomidae > Myxocyprinus > Myxocyprinus asiaticus. Next base: position 28,708,970 of record NC_059344.1, on the reverse strand, counting down.
ATGCTCAACATTTAAGTTTCACTGCTCCACAGGATGTTTCCAATTCTTGTATTCAGATGCACTACTTTTGAACTGCTGCTCCCCTGAAAAAGCTAAATTGAAGTCTATCAAGCATAAGTGGAGCCAGACAGTCACAAGCTGATTGAGACACATCGTGCACAGCATACTATGGTTAGGACAGCAGCTTCTCACACTGTTTGGGTGGATTTCCATTGCAGGGTGCTGCAAGGCATGACAAATTCTGATAAAGGAACAGATGGAAGGTCCATCCAGTCATTATCTTGCATCCCAATGGAGTATCGAATATAGCCAATTCTTAACAGAAAAATGAACAGATGTGTGTAGCCTTTAGATTTAAAAGGATGAAAATTCTTTACTCACTCTTGCATGTTGTTCCAAACCCATTTTACTTTCTTCTTTCCATAGAACAAAAAAGGAAGATTCTAGCCTCCAGTCATCGTTCAATTTCATTACATGAAAATAAGATGCAATGAAAGTACATGGTGACTGAAGCTAGCATTCTGCCTAGCATCTTCTTTTTTGTTCCACTGAAGAAAGCAAGCCATCCAGATTTGGAACAACATTAGGGTGAGTAAATGATGACAGAATATTTCATTTTTGGGTGAACTAACCTTTTAAGCAATCTAGAGATCCCAGGGGCGGATTTAGGCATGGGCGACATGGGCAGCCACCCGGGGCGGCATCTTGTAGGAACAAATGTCAGTGTACAAAGGGCTTTGAAGAAAGACCCAGTCTGTTTGATGTGCCACACAGTCTCTTAAAATACAATAAATGTACTTCAAATCTGTATGCAACACGACAACGGAGCAGCTTTCTATTTTAACCAATTGGGAGGAAGAGGGATTACACTCCTACACCACAAGAATATAATCCTGTAACTACTGATGAGGCAACAAGTCCTGGGGTGTAAACAAACAAATCTCATCTAATTTTCCACTGAGAAATTTGCAGTTGCTTCATTCAAACGTACCTTTTGAGAGCCACACCAAAATAAGAGGTTCTAGGGTTCTGTACCTTGACCCGGCTCACTGCCTCCTGGGCCTGCATCATCCTGATGTTTTTGGATGGATTTCTTTCTGACAGGAGCTGAGTGGAGCCGAGGTAGTTAGCGGCGAAGATAATCCCATCAATGAGGTCCTCAGGCTCACAGGGGCCAGGCACTGTTAGACGAGATGCGTTAATAATTCATTATTAAAGCTATTTGTTGTGTTGCCACCTCCTCTGTGGAACTCCTCACACTGACTGATAATGTATAATATGAGTGTGATCGCTTATCAGGCAGAAAAGTTGCATGCAGCCATTGTGTGTATATGACAGTGTGTTTGTGAATATGTGTGCTCTCTGTGTTCCATCCCACTATGACAGCTGATAAAATTGTATTGGAGACACATATAGGCCTGGAAAGCGAGAGCAAGGGTGGCTGCAGGGTATGTTACTAGTAATCTGCTTGTGTTATATGGAAATGTGGATGCCATGACAAACACCAAGGGACACATTATGCTGCCATCATTCAGGCACAAGGTTTAAATGTGACATAATCATTGTTTAATAGAAAATAGAATGTGCTCCCAAAGAAGGCATTACTGCAGCAATACATTATTGCCAGTTATTTCTGTGCTGCTAAACAAAGAGCCACTCTAAGACTGTCATAAACCTAAGGAGTACAGGCTTAAAATAAGATTCCTAGAGGTCAATCAGTTGCCCTGATTTGCTGAAATGTTCTTTCTTTACCAGACAAGTGTGAAGTCTGCAAGTATTTCTTCAGCTGAGAACTCTGCAAGATAGGCTCATGTGTCCTTATTTGAGAAAACAATACCCCTCTAAATGCCACTGTATCACTGCAACTCATTAAAACATCTTACAAATTCTGCCTGCTTTTCAGAATGCCAGTCCATTGAGAAATGATGCCAGCTTTCTTTAGCGTAGCTCCCTAAACTCCTCACTTTGTGTTGGTTTGGTGAATTTGATTTATTTTTTACTTTATTTAATTTGTAGGGTGTAAACATTTTTGAGCAGATTATGAAATTCAGAAAAAAAGAGATGAGGTGTTCACTTACCATCAACAAAGCTGGGAAATGAGGCCGTCTTCTTTGCTGGCTAAGAAACAGAGAAACAGTGTTTGATTTATGAAAGAGGGTGAGATGTGCACACAACATACTGCATAATTATAAAGTATTTACCTTCTAGAACCGGGAGAAAAACATCCCTAAATCTACATAATCGATTGTCAATTTCATAAACAACAACTTTAACAAAATAAAACATTAACATAATAACATAGTATTACAATAAATATAACTAAATAGACTCCATATGGGAAATGAGCCCTGAAAATAAAAAATACAGCTGTGCTTTTCTTTTTATTTAATCTAAAAAAATTACAAATAATAATACTGAGAATCAAAGAAGATGGAAACCATCCAGATGAGTACATCTGTGGTTCATTGTATCACAATACAAAATCATGTCAGTAATTTTGAAGTCCCTCCCAGCTGAATGGTGATCACTGTAGGCCACAGACACAGCATCAGACAGAGTAATAGCTATCATTTTAAAACAGTGCCATTCAAATGAAAGCTATACTTTGAAAGAATTTTGGTCTTCATTAAATGCAATGTAAGGGCCCAAAAGCTCAATCAGCCAGAGTAATTAAATGAATTCAGTTGAAGTGAGTTAAAACATAGTGCATGCACAGATTGACTCCAACCCTTTTATACAATTGTGGTAACAGCAACCATCCAGAAATGTTCTATAAACAGTTACAGTTACATTTATTTTTAATAATAATTGGAATAAACAATTCTACAGCCAAGAAAAATAGTTCACTATCCTAACTGTAAGAGGTTGCCAACCAACATAGCAACTTGGTGCATTAATATAGAATGTACAATCACATTTTTGATCAAATCAGAATTATGAACAATAAAAATTTTAAATCAATATTCTTTACACATAGTACTCTAATTCATGTAATTAATTGGGCTACATCTGACTACCTTCTACAAGCAAAATATTCATAAAGCAATTTTCAGATAAAAACATGGCAACAATCGCAAAAGTATGAAACAAGCCCGTGTTGGATATTATCTGAAAATGACCTTGGAAGGATGCTTTGAGGTGCTATTAAGTGTGTTTTGAACACCTCGGTGCCAGCCTTGAGTAGCTGCACAGACAATCTCTCCTATTTTTATGGCTCTTGAACACAGTGGAGCGAGGCTCTTATGGAGGTTACAAACATGCATAAAGAATGTGTAGGGAAGCGTTAGAACAGACAGATGAAGGCTGAACTCCCTTCGGTCTATGTAAATACAGTACAGTCAGGGTAGGAGAGGGCAAACCGATTATTTCACTATAACAACACAGAACATGAGGGAGAGGTGGTGTGCTAATACAATAGCTTAGACAAGTTGGGGGGGAAACAAAAGCCAGAGAAATGCAAAATGATTAAACTGACAGGCTGACATTGTCTAGAATAACTCTGATGGATATATCTGGTGATTATGTGGGTTGCATACTGTCAAGTATTGATTGGTTAAATGGTTAATGTGTTGTATGATTACAAGGTCACCTCTGGGACATTGTTGTTCTCCAGCGGTCCATTCAGATCAGACCGCTGCTGCTTCCTTGGTTGTTCTGCACTATTAGACACCTTGAAAGAATTTAAATTGAGAGAGAAATGTGTAAAAAACTGGCGGAGAGAGAGATGTGAAATGTACAGAGGACAAAAGACTCATCAACACAGATGATGGGTTACAGCATTACTCTCTGAACAGCATTAACAATTTGTGGTATTTCAGAGTCAAAAGACGAAAGCAAAGGGGAACAGAGAATAATCTTTATAATCGCACAGTATTTTTTTTTTAAACACAACATTTTAATACACTGATAACACTTAACCATAAGGTTGTATTCATTACCATTAGTTAAAAAGTGTGGGTGAGAAACAGATAAATATTTTTACTCAAAATTCTCCTCCCTCCCCAGTAGGTGGCGATGTGCATGATGAATGCGAATCACCAAAAAACAAAAGAAGAACAATGTGAAAGTGAAAGTTGAGATTAATAGTAAAAAAGGACTTAAATATTGATCTGTTTCTCACCCACACCTATTATATTGCTTTTGAAGATATGGATTTAACCACTGGAGTCCTATGGATTACTTATGTTGCCTTTATGTGCTTTTGGAGCTTCGAAATTTTGGTACCGATTCACTTGCATCGTGAAGACAAACAGAGCTGAAATATTCTTCTAAAAATCTTTGTTTGTGTTCAGCAGAAGATAGAAAGTCAAACACATCTGGGATGGTATGAGGATGAGAAAATGATGACAGAATTTTCATTTTTTGGGAGAATTATTCCTGTAATATAATATGAACGAACATGAACAAACAATAAACAATAGTGTTTTAATTAATTAACATTAACCAAGATTAATACATACTGTTGTTCATATACTAATGTTAAAGGGATAGTTTACCCAAAAATAAAAACAGTCAGCATAAACGTCATCGATGCAACTCCAGTGATTAAATGAAAGTCTTCTAAAGCAACGATTGCTTTTGGTGCGAAAAAGATCAATATATATTTTTTTATTTATTAAAAATTTGTATTGACTCAAACATATAACAAAGAAAAAACACAACACATATACATTGAGTCAACATTTAACCCCTACTATTACCCTTCCCCTCCTCAATCACCAGTCCTACCCTGACCCCTACAAACACCCCTGTGGTCACAAAATAGAATACACACACACACAAAAATAAATAAAACCACCCCCCCCCCCCAAATCATATCATATATAATTAAAACTAGTCCCCCCAAAACACCAAATACCTGCCCCAATTCCTAGCAAACAAATCTCGAACCCCCTGCCCTCTGCTCGACATCTCCTCAAAAGCCGCCACCCTCCCCATCTCCGCACACCACTCCGGAAATGAGGGAGCCCCATCTGACTTCCATCCCCTTAAAATAATCTGCCTGCCAAACATAATACTGGTCAGGACCCAATTTTTTATGTGTTTGTCCCCCAAATTTATGCCTGCCCCATTGCCCAGAATGCAGAGTCTGAGACAAAACAAAATTCGAGTGCCCAAAACGTCACATATGACACTCTGAACCTTCAACCAAAAATCTTGTATCTTAACACACCCCCAAAAAACATGGGTTGTGTCTACATCTTCTGATTGGCATCGCCAGCAGATGGGTATGTCTTTAAGACCAAGCCTATACAATCTAGAGGTGGTCCGATAGAATCTATACTACCGGTCAAAAGTTTTGAAACACTTACTCATTCTTTATCATAATTTTTTTTTTTTTTTTTCATATTTTAGAATAATAGTAAAGTCATCACAACTATGGAATAACATAAATGGAACTATGGGAATTATGTTATGACTAAACAAAATCCAAAATAAATCAAAACTGTGTTATATTTTAGCATCTTCAAAGTAGTCACCCTTTGCCTAGAATTTGCAGACATGTCCTCTTTACATTTTCTCAACCAACTTCTTGAGGTATCACCCTGGGATGCTTTTTAAACAGTATTGAAGGAGTTCCCATCTATGTTGGGCACTTATTGGCTGCTTTTCTTTATTAAGTCCAAGTCATCAATTTCAAAAACCTTTTTTTTTTTATTAAATTTTAGTTTTGTAATGAAATAAATTAATATGGTGGCACAATTATATTTTTGTCTACAAAACTAATTTCAAACATTTAAGCATATGCCTTCAGATCAAAAGATTTTTAAGAACATGAGAAACATTTCAGTCAAGTGTTTCAAAACTTTTGACCGGTAGTGCTTGTAAAATCTTGAATTGCATAAGGCGAACCCTTGCATCTCTAGATGCAGCCTTGACATTTTTTTTAGAATCCTAGCCCACACTCCCTCCTCCAATACCAAGTTTAAATCTTTCTCCCATAATCTCTTGAGAGAAGTTGAAGTTCTGTCCCCCAGACTCTGAATTAGCAGGGAGTAATATACTGATGCCTCATGACCTTTTCCAAAAGAAGTAATCACCTTTCCCAGAGTATCTGCCATTTAAGGGGGGTGTAATGCACTCCCAAAAACAATACAGAGCAGGTGGCGCAGCTGTTAATACCTATAGAATTGAGATCTGGGAATCCCAAAATGTTGAACCAAATTTTCAAAAGATCTCAATACTCCACTCTCATACAAGTCACCGAGTGTAGTAACCCCCCTCACAATGCAGTCTGACCAGCAGAAAGGGGACTTATTAATACATAATTTAGGGTTCAGCCATATGCTCGTGGCAACATTTAAATAAATGTCCGAATTAAACACGCTGGACACTTTTGTCCGTACACCGCAAATGCGAGGGTGTAACTTAGGCTTTGCAATGGCAAAATAGGGGTTAGAACTTCCTGTTCAATACAAAACCAGGGAGGGGCTCTCTCAGGTGGAAGTGACCAATGAGCCAAATGTCTGAGACTGAATGCATAATAATAAAACAAAATCTTGGGTAGGCCAAGCCCACCTTTGTCAACCGGCCTATGTAACATACTGAAGTGTAATCTGGGATGTTTACCATTCCAAATGAAGGACTTCGCTATGCTATCAAACTGCTTGAAATAAGAGGGAGAGATTGTAGCAGGTAGTTACATTTTGGAACATAATTAATTTTAAAAACATTAACCTTTCCAATCATAGATATATGTAATGAAGCCCACCTGTCCACATTGCTCGAAAACCTTTTTACTAAGGGGTCAAAATTAACTCTAACTTAATCAGACAAATTTGCTGGGAATAAAACGCCCAAATACTTAATGCCCTGTTTGGGCCACTGGAAGGTGCCCGGCTGGAAAGCCGTTAATGGGCAGTATGCTGTCAGAGCCAAAGCTTCGGATTTACACCAATTTACTCTATCCTGAGATAGAGAACTTAGAAAAGGAATTAAAAAGCACCTATTATGGTTTTTAAAAGTGCCTAATTTTGTTTTAAAGGTCTCATACAATAGATTTACATGCATCCAAGGTCAAAAAACACTTTTTTAATTTGCTCATAATTTAAATTGCAGCATTACCTTTTTTTCCTAGTGTCAAAAACGACTCCTTCAATGATCCGTTCAAAAGGATTCATTCAAAACTCCTCCTTTCAGAGAGCCTACTCTGCTCTGATTGGTCAGATGTCCCAGTCTGTTGTGATTGGTCAACCGCTTAGTGTTGTGTTTGAGGGCGGGTCAAAGCTGTTCGCGAGCAGCCAATGAAAAACAGAGGTGGGTTTTTTGTTACCAAATTACGTAGGTTAGTTCAGGAAGTAAGTCTGGAATTACTAACGACTCGTTTCAGGTGTTCAGAATCGGTTCTTTCTTTTGGGAGTCAATAACTCCATTTGTCGTGCACTTAGATTTTTGAAACTTTGCAGACTTTTTTACATTCACAAACAGCTATATAACACACTACATGAAAGATAATATTTGAAAAACCGTAATAGGTGCTCTTTAATAATTCTGTGGAGGCAAGGCATAGATTTAGTAGGGTCGGAGACAAATAATAAAATATCATCTGCGTAAAGCAAAAGCTTACGCGCCATACCTCCCACCACCACCCCTAGAAAATCATCCTCCTTTCTTATCGCGACTGTTAATAGTTCCAGAGCCAGACAGAACAATAAGCGGGAAAGAGGGCAACGCTGCCAGGTGCCCCTATCCAGATTAAAATAATCTGAAATTAATCCATTTGCTTGTACTGCCGCTACCGGGTGTCTATAAAGTAACTTAATCCATCCAATAAAAGTTTTCCCGAACCCATATATTTCCAAAATCTTAAAAATATAATTCCATTCTACCATATCAAAAGCCTTTTCAGCATCAAGTGAGATGGCAGCGACCAGAGTCTGATCGTTCGCCACTGACCACATGATATTGATGAAACGCCTAATGTTATCAGAAGAGCTGCGGCCCCGAATAAACCCCACCTGATCTATATGTATAAGAGATGTCATAACTTTACTTAATCGTTTAGCCAGAATTGACAATTGACAATATTTTTACGTCTAGCTAGATCAGGGAAATTGGACGGTAACTCTTACACTCGCTTGGATCTTTGTCCTTTTTAAAAATCAGACTGATCCGGGCTTGTGTCATGGTTGGCAGAAGCTAGTGGAGCCAATTCTGTAGCATAAGATCTAAAAAATTCAGCGGCAAAGCAATCTGGCCCCTTAATTACCTCGTCAAGCTCCTCCAAGGTTAACTCAGAATCAAGAGAATTGTTTTGCTCAGTCGTCAGTTTAAGGAGTTCTAATGGTTCCACAAATTTTCTAATATCTTCATCAGTAGACAAAGACGTAGAACAATGTTCTCCAAATTTGGAATGCCCAATTCCCAATGTGCTCTAGGTCCACGTGGTGGCGTAGTGACTTGCCTCAATCCAGGTGGTGGAGGATGAATCTCAGCTGCCTCCGCGTCTGAGAACATCAACCCGCGTATCTTATCACGTGACTTGTTGAGTGCGTTACTGCGGAGATATAGGGCATGTGTGGAGGCTTCACGCCATCCACCGCGGTATCCACACACAACTCACCATGCACCCCACCGAGAGTGAACCACATTCCAGGTGGTGGAGGATGAATCTCAGCTGCCTCCGCGTCTGAGAACATCAACCCGCGTATCTTATCACGTGACTTGTTGAGTGCGTTACTGCGGAGATATAGGGCATGTGTGGAGGCTTCACGCCATCCACCGCGGTATCCACACACAACTCACCATGCACCCCACCGAGAGCGAACCACATTATAGCGATCACGAGGAGGTTACCTCATGTGACTCTACCCTCCCTAGCAACCAGGTCAATTTGGTTGCCTAGGAGACCCGGCTGGAGTCACTCAGCATGCCCTGGGATTCGAACTAGCGAACTCTAGGTGTGGTAGCCAGTGTCTTTACCACTGAGCTACCCAGGCCCCGCATTTATAAGCATTGTTAATATCACTGGCCGAGGTAAATATTTCCCCATCAGCAGGGAATGGTAGAAAAAGACTCTCTCTGCTTTATGTATCTAGCCAAAAGCTTCCCTGCTTTGTCCCCCGACTCAAAGTATGACTGTCTTGCCTTGAATAGCCAAAACTCCACCTTCCGCGACAAAATAGTATTATATCTGTATTTCAGTCGGGTCAATTCTCTGAGGCCATCAGCCGACATTTGGCACTTCAGCTCTGCCTCAGCACTTTTAATATTCCCTTCCAACTCCACGAGTTCTCGTGCTTTGGATTTTTTGGTAAATTATGCATACTGTATGATCCGACCCCTAAGAACCGCCTTAAGTGCCTCCCAAGCCACGCCCACAGAGGATACTGAGAACCAGTTGGTCTCCAAATAAACATTAATTTCAGCCTTTAACATTTGTTGAAATTCAGGATTTTGCAAAAGGGAAACATTAAAGCACCAACTATATGATTTAGTTTTCTCTAAACTCACCAGGGCGTGATCTGAGACTAAGATATTTCCAACTGAGCAATCAACAACAGATGAAATGAGGGACGTAGATATATATAAAAAATCTATTTTAGAATAAATCTTATGGACTGATGAAAAACATTTATAGTCCCTACCAGATGGGTTCAAAAGTCTCCAAATATCTGTTAGGCCAAGATTTTTACACATCCTGAGAAGCATCAATGTTGCTCTAGGGGGCTTGCACACTTTTGCTTCTCTATGATCAAGGACTGAGTCCATCAAAAGATTAAAGTCTCCTCCCAATACTATATCATGAGGGGTGCCAGCGGCTTGCAACATCCCTTCAAGATCTATAAAAAAGCCCTGGTCATCAGCGTTAGGTGCGTAAATATTAATCAACCAAAATCAACTTTTACCCCTGAATATCTGCTAAAACAATAATGACTCTTCCTAATTTATCTTTACTCTGTTTGAGACATTTGAATTGTAGATGTTTACTTATCAGTGTAATGACTCCTCTGCTCTTACATGAGCCAGCAATAAAGAAAACATGTCCACCCCATATCTTCCCAAATTCTTCAGCTTCCTGCGGGGAAAGATGTGTTTCTTGAAGAAACACTATATCATATTTCTTACGTTTAAGAAAAGAAATAACCTTCCTTCTTTTTATGGGGTGCCCCAGCTCATTCACATTCCACGTGGAGAGAGATAATCCACACATATTAACATCTGACATTTGACATATTAGAAAAATAGATTGTGTGTCAAAAGCAATATTATGAAGACCACATTCCAACATTAGTGTACCAATCAAACCCCAAACTTCCCCCTGAAACAAACAAACAGAAAAAAGAAAAACATGCACATTAACCCTACGCACAACAGCGCCAACCAGCCTCCATCCCTCTAAACTCAAACAGTCCATGTACGCCTACGAGTCCCCTTGACAACTTTGCCATCGGATTGCTCAAGTCCGGTGTTTCTAACCAGCACAAAAAAAAAGTTAAGTTCTTCGGGCAGTCGAACGAATGTTCAGTAAGCCGGCCCATTCGGCCGATACATCAGTGCAACAAAAGACCTAATCTCCCCAATGTCCTGCAAGAGATATTCCACAAAACAAACTCCAGGCCACAGAAGGCATAAGTACCAAAAATGTGCAGATTTATCCACAAGCTGTCCTGAAGATATGATATTACACAAAACAAACTCCAGCCGCTAGGCGGAACCAGCACAAATTAAACAAAGAAGGCGCCCAGCTTCCTCGGGCAGTCGAGTGTATGTTCAGTGAGACAAGTCCAGTAGGCAGCAACATGAAAATCACCAAATGGCTTTATTAAAGACAATGCTTGCTGTGGGCATGTACATATTTTGCAGCCATCCTTAGTATCTATTCTCAATTTAGCCGGAAACATCAGTGAAAAAGCGATCTTCCATTGATGTAAGAGATTCTTGCATTCCTTGAATCAATCACATTTCTCTCTTGTCGAAATCGCAAAGTATGGGAACAAGAAAATGCTGTGGTTCCTCCAAGAAAGCTTTCCTTTGCTCCTCGCCTTACGTAACACGAGATCTTTATCGGATGATCTCAGAAATTTGGCCAGAATTGATCGGGCCTGTCTCCCTCAGCGGATCTCCGAACCGGGACCCTGTGAGCTCACTCGATTTCCAGCTTATGGCCTGTTATGTTGAACAGACTCGGAAAGAGCTCATCTTGGAATTTTACCATATCTCTGCATTCCTCATGCTAAGGAATTTCAACAATTTGGATGTTGTTTCATCGATTATGATTCTCCAAATCCTCCAGTTTTTTCCAAACACGTTACAAGTCTGTTTTGGTCGCTGGCGGGTTAGCAGCTAATTCCCTCTCCGATGACTCCAGATAATCGATCCATTTTTCGACATCCGACAATCTTGTAACCAACTCACCGTTCACACGTCCGACCCTTGCATGGCGCCACGCGACCTCCAAAAAAGAGTAATATTTAAGGACTTTTTAACTCTAAATCATTGCTTCCGGTCTGCAGCAGTTTGCATGATGTAATCATGTTGACATATGAAACACGAGAGAACTGAGGCACGTGCGTAACAGCCGGAAGAGCAGCGCTGTTTATAACTGAGTAGGAGGAACGCTGCACAGAAGCTTCGTTGGTTTTGGTTTAGATCTGTATTTATCTGTTTCTTTACTCACAATGGTGCGTTTGTGTGCTTATATGTCTCAACCGAGAGAAGAACATGAGATTACGTCCATAACATGGCAACGTGAATAATTCAAAAGACCACCTGAACTCCACCCTCTCGTGAAGCTTACTAGAAGCGATGATTTATAGTGAAAAAGTACTTAAATATTGATCTTTTTCACACCAAAAGCAATCATATAGCTTTAGAAGACATTTATTTACCACTGGAGTCATATGGATGATGTTTATGCTGATGTCTGTTCTTTTTGGAGCTTCAAAAGTAGAATCACCATCCTTTTGCATTTTAAGAACTTACTGAGCTGAGATATTTTTCCATTTCTCTTCAAATGTGTTCTGCAGAAGAAAGAAAGTCATACACTCCTGGGATATCATGAGGGTGAGTAAATAATGAGAGAATTTTCATTTTGGGGTGAACTATCCCTTTAACAAATAAAACCTTATTATATAGTGTTACCAATGCACTGTAGCTAAATGAACAGTTGGTGTCTGGAAACTGATTTTTTCCTACTTTTATTCTCTTATCTACTGTATCTGCAGGGGAGTTTAACTATCGAATGAGTCTTCCCCTGTCTACTGCACATAAGGACATTATTACTTGATGAAATTCATTTGTTGCCTTACAGGATAAAATGTAATCTGCTCATTGCCCACAGGCAATAAAGAAGCAGGAGGGTAATAGAACTTCACAAGACATTCACTGGACCACTGAGGCAATCAGGCTAAATCTCACCGTCAATTCCCCTTCGGACAGACCTAATTTCCTATTCTGTTAAAAATGCACAGTAAGGCATTTCCAAATCCTGAGGAAACAACTAACAAAGAATTTCTTGTGCGCTCCCTAACGTGTTACGTGGAAAATGCACTCAATGATCAGCTGTCAAGCTGCTGTTTTTGAGGTTCAATCTTTGGCATAAACAAGCACTATCCTCGTTTATTCTTTTACTCTAATGCCACTTGCATTTAAATGGGGGTTGTCAACGTCTCACATTAATATTTAATGATAATAATGAATATGCATTTTTTTAGAGCCCTTTGGGATTATTTATTATTAGATTAAAATAAATAACATATTATTACACCAATATTTCTAACTAACTAGCTAATAAAAATTTAAACAGTCAGAACTGTGTCCAAGTTTGTTTTGACCTGGACACAGCACCTTTTTAAGGTGTTGTGGAATAGTGGCTTATGTAATGGGTCTATGGGTGCATGCTCATACAGATTTACAAAACAACCCCACATATTGTATTTTGTGATGTGTTTGATGTTGGGAGAAATTCAACAAGCAAATCCCCCTTAAGAGATAGTTCACCCCAAAATTCTCTCATGTTGCTCCAAACTCATATGACTTTCTATCCTCTGTGGACCACGAATGGAGATGTAAGGCAGAAAGCTAGCCTCAATCACAATTCACAGTTCACATTACAAGATACATTGGAAGTGAATGGTGGCTGTGGCTAACATTCTAGCTAACATCTCTTTTCATATTCCATGGAAGATATAAAGCCATATGTGTTTGAAACGACATGAGGATGAGTAAATAATGAAAGAACTTTCCTTTTTGGGTGAACTATTCCTTTAAGAGCACTATTACTTGACCAAAAAACTTCAGTTTTAACTTTAGCTTCAAATCTTAAGGAACATGTCTTAAGAAAGCCTCATTCTACCTCACATTCAATCTCATTTTTAAATTTTGACTGTAATTGTATGTCTGTACACAGCAAAAAATCCAGAGGTCACCCATTGAGAAATATATTTTCATATTGGGACCGATTTTTCCACAAAAGACTTTGCAGGATGGTAATGCTGATTTAAAAAGTTATTCACATGTGTCAGATGTGTCTGAGATGCATTCACAGCCCTGTCATGCACATCTGCCTACCTGCTCTCTGACTTGGTCCTGTGTCCATTTCTGTCTCTCCTCTGGTGTGTGAGCTCGCACCTTAAAGCTCCTCTGGAGCTCTGGGTTGTGTCGGGCAGGAGGGATGTTGAGGGATTTGGGCCTGCCGTCGTGACGGTGAGGTTGAGGGTATGGGGTGGGTTCGGGTTTGGACAGTGTCTCTGGTTGGTACCCGCTAGATGCTGGATCAAGTGCAAGTTCCTCTGGGCTCTGATCTGTGCCGCTGCTAAGACTGCCCATACTCATACTCATCTTAATCTCTGCCACTATCTGATCGATATCCTCCTCTGCCTCCTCTCCCATCTCCCCCTCCTTGCCCTTATGTCCACGATAAGGTGACGCTCGCACAGAATTCCCATTGTCCTCCGAGGCATAGTAGTCACCTTTGTAGGCATCTCTGTCTTGCCCCTCCTGTGGTTCTTCCTCCTGATCAGGGCAGTAGCCCTCACTCTCCTCGACATCCTGTGCCTCCTGATCTTCAGCTGGAGGTGGAGGCTGGTCCTGGTGAGGATCCGTGTAGTGTCTGTGGTGGTGGTGATCAAGGACAGGTTCAGGTCTGCCGTCGTATAGTTGCTGGTCAGAATCCTGATCTAGCACTTCACAACGCACCTCTCCGTCACCATGTCTATCCTCTTCTCCTTCCACCCATTCCTCAACTGCTTCCTGGCACTCATCCGTGTCTGGAAGAGGCTCAATGTGACTGTCCGGGTGTCCATACTCTGGCTCATTACAGTCCATGCCCTCCAGGTAGCTGTCATCCTCAGGGCAATAGCGGATGTAATATGTCACACCTTCATCCTCCTCTGGCAGCCCTTCGTCGTAATCGTCCTCCTCTTCATCAGACGTGTTGTTGATGTAGTCTGAGCTAGAGTCTCCATCCAGACTGTCTGGATGGCTGTGGTAGTCTATGTGGGCGTGGTCTGGAGTGGTGGGTGTGGTTGGTCTGCTGTCGGTCAAATCTGGCTCTTCTTGGTTGTGGTAGGGGTGTTGGGACACCTCAGTGTCCTGATGTTCTTCATAGTCCTCCTCAGGGTGCTCTGGGTTGGAGTAGGGGACAGGGCAAGAGAGAGGTACTGAAGCGTGTGGCTCTGATGTGGCCATGCTGCTGCTGGCCCCTGGCCTCTTCCTCTGAGCCATTGAAATCTGCTCACAGGTCTATCATCACTAGATCCTCAATCCTACCAAACAAACACACAGATAATGAGCATAGCAACACTAATCCCCACATATATGTAACGTAAACAATCAAATTAAAACACAATGAAAAAATTGCCAATCCTCCCTATGAGTAATTCAAATTCAATTCAATTCAAATGTATTTATAAAGCACAATTAAAACAACAGGTGTTAACCAATGTGCTGTACAGCAACCGATTTATACAAAGAGAAAACATACAATAAAACAAACATTAAAAGACACAAATACAAAATACAACTTCTAAGGTTGGTTAAAAGCCATGGAGAAAAAGTATGTTTTCAACTTGGTTTTAAAATCATGTATTGTTGAAACAGTTCTAATGTAAATAGGTAGACTGTTCCACTGTTCCACCCCTCAGCTTCAGTCTATACCTAGGAACTGTCAGTAGTCTCTGATCTGAAGATCTAAGAGATCTCAGGGGATTGTGTGTAGAATGTAAAAGGTTGGCCAGATAAGATAATGGCTCAGATAATTGTCTCTGACTCTAATAGTACTTTGTCCACACTTCGAAAACCTGGTAGAGTGTAACATCAAAGCATGTTTTCTTAAAGATATACAGTAGTTCATTCAAAAATGAAAATTCTGTCATAATTTACTCACCCTCATGTCGTTCCAGTCCCAGGTGACTAGCTTTCTTCTGCAGAACACAAAAGTAGGAATTTTAAAGGCTAGTCATTCATTTTAAAGCTTAAAAAGCACCCAAAAGTGTCATAAAATCATTGACTTCTGTGTCATATTCCAAGTTTTATGAAGGCATACCGTAGGTTTTGGTGTTTTACAGTGGTGTTTTGCAGTTATTTAACAGTGATGTGCAAGAGCTTCTCTCATGCACTCATGCAGTCGTAGATGAGACTGCAACTCCTCTATGGCAGAAGTCAAGATTTTCACAGTAAAATGACTTAAATTTGGGTTGTTTCTTACCTAAGCCTATTGTATGTCTTCCGAAGACTTGGGATATGACGCACGAGTCACAGACCACTTTTATGACACTTTTTTATGTCACTCTGTCCTTTCTCAAGCTTGTCACTATCACTATCAACTACCATTGTACTGAAATTAGCGAGTGGGATATCCTTTAAAATTCCTAATTTTGTGTCATATGGGTTGGGAATGGCATGAAGGCGAGTAAATTATGACAGAATTTAAATTTTTGTGTTAACTATCCCTTTAAGAATGTTGGTGTCAGCATTTTCATTTCTGGTGTATATGTTTGAATAGCCTCATCTCTGTCTGAATCTTTGCAAAGTATAGCAACACTGAGCAATCTATCACCTTTGGATTGTATATTTGCTTCCTGACTCATTGCCTAATTTAGCTGAGTCTTGGTTTTTGGACTGTGATTTGTATTAACTCTTGAAATTTGATTTATTTTGATTTGACTTTGAAGCCTGTCTTCTACGAATTCGGATTTTTGCCGGACCCTGTTTAATTAACTGTTTTTTACTGTTCACTTCTCTTCAAATGGATCTAACCAACCCATTTGGTGCTGAGTGTTTACAATTTGCAGTTACATTTTAGCACTTAGCATTGAGCCCTAAAGGCTGTGCTATACTGTCTGAGTTAGTCCTTCATTATGATCAGATTATAGAGAATACTATGGTTCCAATGCAGAGCATGAATTATTTCAATTATTTTAAGACGTCTCTAAAAAACGGAGAAAAAACCACTGAGAACAAAGTGTATGTTTCACCACAACTAATGTCTGAGATCTTAATGTGTAACTGAACAGCTGAGCTGTTGCTGATCCACATAGTCAAGCGCTGTTGGAGTGTATTGATCTCTGAGTAGAGGCACCATTTCTTCTCAGCTCTCAGCACCTGATCAATTTCAGTCATTGAGGCTGACTGATGGTCATTCCACATGAAGTCCAGCAGCATCATTGACTGCTCCATCTGAGAAGATGTCATCAACAACACCTTTTTTTTCCCAGTCTTGAATTTCAAAGTCTCAAAGAAAGCAGTCTAATTAAGCCATCAGCAAAATGGCATGTAAATATTTGGGGCCATTACATTGACATTTATATCTGGCTTTGTAGAAAATGCTACAAAGCCCGTCAGCCCATAACTAAATATGTAATTTTACAATATTTACAATAACATTAGCATTAGGTATCATGAACAAACAATGAACAATATTTTTTAACAGTATATATTAATTTTGGTGAATGGTCATTTAAAAACAATTTTTGTTAATTTTTGTTTATGTTAGTTCATATGGATTAAATGACCAAAGGTTAGACATGCAACTCTATGTGGTGCAAGCTGATAGGTTCTTTGACTTGTTATTGGGCAGCTAATCAACTTGAGTCTCTCTCTTTGTCTAACATTTAAATGGCTCAGTTTTGTTGATAAGCTGGTTTCTTTTTTCTGAAAATGCTATTTGCTCAGGTGGTTTGCTGGGGCTTTTCTTCTAACAGCTTGTACGGTAAGGTCTGTTTTGGCCATGGCACAAAGATGCACGTCTTTAACAAGGTAAGCCTTAGCCAAATCTGGCTGGCACACATAGCTATGTAAGGTCATTAGATTAAATTAATTCACACATAGCTAGTCTACGTCACTAATTAAATAAGCTCTGTACCTTCCTAGCTCAGGTACACATTTTGAGTTATGTCACTAGCCGCTTAAGCTATTTGGCTAAGCAGGCCAAGGCTCACATAGAAATGTAGTTCATTACCGTTACACCATTGGCCTGTGGCCAAGGCACACCTAGCTAGCATACACTTTGTGCACATGACTCTTCGGAGTAGCAGCAGTACATAAGTCTTGGTGATAGGTCTGCTTGGTTGGGGGGTTGTGTTTTGTGTTTATGTGTTATGCGTTTTGTGCAGCTTCCCTAGTTTGTCGGGGGATAGTTTGTAATGTCTATTTGTGCAGCAGCATGTAATACATGCTCAATGCAGCATGTCTTGCGTTTTGGGTATACAGTATGTGTGTGACACTGTACTGTATTTATTTATTGTTTTGTCCAAAACTCTGAATTATTAAATTTTGAAATGTTAGGACTATATCAGAAAAGCTGGGATAAATCTCACACCCCCTAAAACATGGCAGAGAGAATGGTTTGATTTTCTGCCAGGTGCTTGTAAGTGTAGGCTGACAAATTCCACCAACATAAAATAGCAATTAGATGTCAGTGCAAGGAGATAAATCATGACAATAACTCCTGTTGGTAAAGGCTGCATAATCACACACGGAATGTGAAAGTCAAATCAAACGTGTTATGGTCTTGGTGTAATTCTCTTTGACTACCACACTCACCACACTGCCATGTTGCAGTCAGTTGCTTGCAACCACAGCTCGCAGAGAGACTTTTATTGGTGCTTTCTCTTTTGTTCATCCTTTCTTCCTGCCCTTAATTACGCTTTCCATCACCAGTCATTACAACATCTAATTATCATTGCGCTGCTGCTTCTGAAATCTTACAGTGCTTCAGTAGTTTGCAAGTTAATGTAATCCTGCTTAGAGGATAGTGTAAGCGTGTGTGGCTTGCTGTCCTGGGTGAATGGCTCATGGCTCGAGGCTTGACCTAAGCTTGAATACCCCCCCACCTGGACTTAGATTAGTTATTAATAAATAGATAGGAGGAGAAAGGGGAGGTGGAGGGATGCCAGAAGACTCGACGCCATGTAGAGGTAAGTGGCTGTTTATATATGCTTACTCTGGTGATGTGATTGGTCAGATTAAATGACCTTGCTCTTCCCAAACCAAATTTATAAAACTAAATTTCAGTAGTTCACAAGTTAATGTAATCTTGCTTAGAGGATAGTGTAAACGTGTGTGGCTTGCTGTCCTGGGCGAAGGGCTCGAGGCTCGAGGCTTGACCTGAGCTCGAATACCCCCCAAAAGATGCCAGCGAAAGGGGACAGCAAGCTGTTTTCTACGGATCCTTGTGTTTGAGACGAGATTAAATATATTGCGAAGTCTCTTGTGTCCCCCAAAATAATGTAAAAATGAGTTGCGGGGGGTGGAGTTGGGTGGGGGGAGATGTCACTTGCTTATCTTGTGTGAGGTGGGCAGATGTGCCAAAGAAGATAGACTCGAGCGGGGCCACTAGCTGAGGCAGCCTCACGGGGGATAGTAAATTGGGAGGTGTACGATAGGAGGAGATTGGAGAGTGAATTCAGGTTGTAGCACTGAAGAAACAGTGGCGGTATTGGCCGCAGGGAAATGTGCTGGAGGGATCGTTACCCCTACCACAGTGGACACCACCACGGTAGGGCAGGGTCGCCACGGATGGAGGCGTGAATCCTAACCGCCCAGGTTGACCTTAAGTCTCCCTCCAGGTTGTTCGACGGGTGGGCTCGTGCTGCGAACGGTGTGAGCCCCTTAGGAGAAGACTCGGCAACCGCTCAAGCAGGCATGCCCAGCTGCGGCCGAATGGGAAGGGCCCTCACTGTGTGAGGGGGGTCATCCCAAGCCATGAAAGAGGAAGCCCACGATACAAATGAACGTGAACGTGAACCGCAATTGACCAATGGCCCAGTAATCATATTTGATGCTCAGGCAGGCCTTTTTGGACTGCCGTGGTTGCAGCTCTGATACGGAAGGAATGGCTTGAATATAGTTTTTCTGAGATGCCAGATTTCATCAGAATGGATTTGAGGTGTTTTTGGAACCAGAATCGGGAAACTGCTTGGTTTTTGTCATCTACGAAGAGTGGATCGAGGGGGTTTTTGGATTGTGAACCTCTGTAGTGGAGGTAAAGTGCTAGTGATCGAAAGGGCTGGACGGGAGTGGACAGGTTGAAAATAAAAATTGGATGCCTTCTTTTGGTCTGGTCTGTTATACTCTATTTGATAAGATATCTGATTGTCTCGTGGTCTATGATATGGAGGTCCAAAATGGTAGGATGGGTTCTTGTGCAAATTTGCTGTGGTAGTGAGTTCTGAACATCAGAGGAAGCTGGAGAAGCCAAGGATGAACATTGCGTCTAGTGTTTTTTGAGGTGTTTGGAGATATGTAGCCCTGGCGGAGGGTATTTAGACATCGGATGAGCAGGTTAATGGTGAGGGGTAGCCTAGTATTGGTTCTGGTGGTCAGCATGAGGAATGGATTATGTTGGAAAAAACAGAGGCATTTGGAATGGTAGTCGATGTAGAATGAGGGAAACGGCCCATGTAAGCGGTGGAAATTTCTTTTAAAGTGTTTAGAGAAATATGGCCCAGACAAAGAGTGTTTAGGCAACGAGTTAGAAGGACAAAGTTCGCTTGGGGAGGAAGCCTCACGCAGGGAAAGGTTCCGGAGTAGGAGAAATTAAAATGGTAGAAGAGAGGGGGATAAAGTGAAGAGAGGAATGGGTCTGGAGTGGGGTTCTCCAGTGGAGGCAGCCTCACGTGGGAATCTGCTGTAGTGGCCCATGGATGGGAAGGAGTAGACAAGCGGATATTGGCAGAGAGAATAGGTTGCATTGAAAAACTAAGGCGTCTGGAACATATGTGAGGCAATGTCAGGATACGTGCTTGCATGGGCATTTGTGATATGAACAGGCTGAATCCTCGGGTGCGGGACCGCACAGCATTCAATGGGAGAGCATACGATTTGTGTGAGAATGCTTATGCTGAATTTAACTGAGCTCCCTCGAAGCTGCGAGCGGCTGGATCCGCAGGCATGGGCCTACACGGCATTCAGTGGTAGGATGAACAGGATGAATCTTCGAGCGCGGTGTTTAACAGGAAGGGCCCATGTTTTCGTGTAAGTTTATGCTGCAAATAAGCAAGAACTCACGTAGTACAAATGGATTGAGCACGGCATTTGATGTGAGGGTGTATGTAGGCTATGTTCAAATTAAATTGATTGATGCGGTGATGCAGGCTTATGATGAACTGTTCAGGGAAGACCTGAAACAGCCCGATTGTTGTCAGCTGCTAGGTGGGTGATGGTTAATTTGGTATGGGTGACAGAATATGTGTTACAGAGACATGGAGGCTGAGACGCATGGTCTAAAAGACGTTCTGCGGTTGTGGCACGTGAACGGTTGTGGTGCTTGGACGGCGTGGTTGCGCTGTTTGCCATGTAGTGGGAGTTTGTTGTATGGCCCTAAAGACGCCATGGTTGCAGCGTTTGAACAGCGTATTTGCACTGTTTACAGTGCAGTTGGAGGTTTGGTCACACAGCCCGAAAGACACCGCAGTTGCGGTGCTTGGACAGCGCATGCAATGTTTGCAGTGTAGTGGGAGTTTGTCGCATGGCCTGAAAGACACCACAGTTGCGCCGCTTGGACAGCGCATTGCTCTGTTTGTGGTGTAGTGGGAGGTTTAGTCACACGGCCCGATTGCGGCACCTGGACAGCACATTTGTGCTGTTTAGGGATGAGTTGAGCCAATTGAAAACATGGTAACGTGGTAAACGTAGTGTCTGTGGATGCTTAAACATAACAGTTTGCTAGGTTAAATGTCGGGAACATATGTGAAACAATGTCAGGAAACATGCTTGCGTGTGCATATGAACGACGTCATTTAAAGTTGTTTGTCATGAAATTAGAAGGCACCTAAAACAGAGTGCCCATAAGAATACCGTAGTCTGATGTTTATTAACTTAAGCGTATGGTTTGGAGCTTTGTAGATTGTTTTCCAATGTGGGTCATTTCATAATTTTGTTCTTGGGAGTTGGATTTAATAGATACTATAAGAGCACCATTTGCAGTAGTGTGGTGAATAAAACGACTTGTTTATATTGATGACTTGTAATAAATTCTACAGAAAAACTGAAATATTGGAGTATAAAGCAAGGTACCAAGCTGAATCGTTCGGAGTCAATTTAAACCTTACTTTAAACTTGGGTGGAGCATAAAATTATGACAGATTGTTGAACGCTTTTTAAGATCATGCAGCAATTAAGTTGTATGGTCAAGCTTGTAAATAAAGTTTGTAATCAATGATTCGGGTAAAAGTAGAGAAGACTGTCTGTAAAATAAAATAACAGATTGATTTTACTTGGTGAAGCATTTGTCCTGACGGGAGGAGGGAAAGTCACGTTATAGTGTAGAGATGAGTGGAAGTTTTTATCAGGCTGTGTATAACTGCAGTGTGCTGTGGAATGGTCAGAGCGAGTGCTGTGCTTCAGTGAGTTTGCACTAAAATGTCTGCGTTGGTTAGAAAAGATGTTGTAATTAGAGTATCGGTCGATTGGAAGGGGTTCGCTGTTGCATGATTGCCCATGTGTTCCGAATGGTATAAATTGCATTCCGAAGGGTTCTTTGGAGGGAGAAATAATCGTGATATGCATGTTAGAAGATGACGAACAGAATCGCTGGATAGAGCACGTGAGCTGTGCGGCGAGGTAATGAGGCTGACAGGAATCACCTGTGTGGAAGAACCAGATAAAAACGCTGAGGGGGTTGAAATGGTGGTTGAATTGAATAGTTCATCTCTGTTTCTCTCGCTTTCAAATAAAAATGGAACTGTAATGGAACTCTGGCATGAAGCCAGAGACAGCTCGCGCAATGGACCACTCCGGGTGGGAAGTTTAGATAGGAGAAAATATGAGCAGTCATACAGAGCTGTTTCAAACGTATACAGTGCTAAAGCAGCCAGTTTGCGGAAGCAGCTTCACGCAGCCAGCTACTCCGGGTGGGAAATTTAGATAGGAGAACATATGAGCGGTCGTAGTGAGCTGTTTCACATGTATTCGGCAAATGGAGCATAGAAAGAAAGACAGAGTAAAAATATAACACTTAACGTGGTAGCGGTCAATACTGCAAAAAACAAATGAGCTGCTTTGGCAGCTTCTGTTGAATAACAAGATTGTTTGGATGGAAGAGTTTTTCTGATGAAGGTGAATGCTTTGCCGCGAATTTGCGTCTGATGATCTGAGTCACTGCCTGGGTCTGTTTGTGGGCAATGGGTGGGGCCAAACGCCAGAAGACTCAACACCATGTAGAGCTAAGCAGCTGTTTATATTTGCTTACTCTGGTGATGTGACTGGTCAGATTAAATGACCATGCTCCTCCCGAACCTAGTTTATAAAACGAGACTTAGATTTGTAGACTTGTAGAACCTTTTATTATCCTCCGACACACACACATTCACAAAGCAGCTTTTAATGAAGATTTTATTTTTTGTGTCTTCACACCATAGCATACAAATATTACATTCGTCATCTTACCACCATTTTGAACCCTATCTTACTGATCATTTTGCACCTCAGAAGAACAGCTGAAGGAAATCATACTGTTTGCCACCTGCTCATGGTATGGGGGGGAGGGGGTACATAACACAACAAGTATCCACTAAAAGAGGATGGTTGAGATCCCTCCCCCATCTTCAATCAATTAAATCCCAGCGGACACTCTGGTAACTAAAGCAACTGCCTCCCAAAGGCACCCCTGACCTTTCACCTCTTTGTTCAGTCATAAGCCACACCCAGGAATAATGTCTGGAGTGTGATTAGCCATATTTATTACACACACAAACTTAGCTATATAATGGGGACACACCATAGACTTTATTTTATATAAAGCTAATTATACAGTAATTACTATAGACAAACCCTAATCCACACCTTAATTTTATTTCTACACTACCGCTAGGTACACACACACACACACACACACACACACACACACACACACACACATAGTGTATGTGGCATATAATTTCAGTTTATTGAAATTGAATATATTACCATGTCAATGATGAAACTATCAGGGGAGTTGCACAAGAAATCAATCTCTTCTACCCGGAACAATTGAAATCACATCCATTTATGCACAACATATTTAATATGAAACATAAGGGCATGAAAGCAGCACATCAGACAATATGGAACATAAACTCTAAAATTCAACAAGGCAAACAAAGAAAACTGATAAAAACACCAAACACACACACACACACACACTTGGCATGACATGGCTCAGAATACATTTAGCATAGAACAAAACTCTGTAAATTACCCAGAACAGTATTGGAAGTTTCCCACAGAGCTCCTTTTAATTGAATAATGGCATAAAATGCTGCTGAGTCCGCAGAGAAATGTACTACTTCCAAATAAATAACATATTTAAAAAAGAATAATGGGTGCCTTTTTAGTCCCAAGTGCAAATGACCAGAACTCTGAGAAAACATGGAACACATTAAACAAGGCTTCCCAGTTGCTTATTCTTATTAATCAAATGCCAATAACGAGCTTATAGAAAGACATTATCTGTAGTTCATTGTGGCTCATTAAAACATGGCATTCAGTCATGGGGTCGAGATTGGGACCTGGATAATAGGGGTCAACACCAAATATAATTAACAGGACCAGGACACTATTCAGGTGAGGGTCACGTGGACCCATTAACTTCTAAACGATCCTTAAAGACGAACATGCTGCTTTGTAAAAATAACTCTCTAAAACATGCAGAGATGGCAGAGGCCAGCTTTCTCCTCCCTGTGTCAGTCAGAAGAGACTTTGTTTGGAATAGCATAGTACCTTACTAATCATACTATTTCTGCAGAATACAGAATGTACTGTATGTTGCACGCAGTATGCAAACTTTCTGTATGCATGAATAACCTACAACATTTGCCAAATAAAACAGAGCACACTGTGTGAGATTCTTCAACCCATAATGCAATACACTTGCCACGACGTTCCATTTTCAGTTTGGCAAAAAATATTTGCCATGATTTTTTTTAACATCTCCTCCTTAACTGATTTATTTACAGTAATTGGACTTCCAAGAGTTAAGACTACTCAAAATTGAACTTAAAAATTCACAACAACTGATTTCATTACGGAGATGATAACTGAGTGACACTTGCTGAATGAAAACATGTGTATTGTGAGGTCATGTGACAATTATGGAGCATCCAACTGTTGAAAATGTTTATTGTTGCATAATGTGTTCTGTTTCACATATTATTCACATATAGTCGGGACTACACAGTGTACACTTCACAATATGCAGTAAGCAGCAGCACGCTCGTAGGCCTTTTTCCATTCTGAAACAGCTTTTTCAGTTTTCCATACATTGAGAAAATTATAAAAACATAGGGCCTTTAAATGCTCTTTTCAAAGATTACTAGTTAGAGGTTTGAGGCAAGTTAAGTATACCTTATATGAGCTATAAATGACACACTAAAATATTGTTAAGGTCTGACTTCACAAGAATTGTACAGTCATTTCTACTGTTTACACGTTTCTGTCTAGGTGTCACAAGCTTGAAAACCTTCTGCATTATTTTGATCAAAAGCAAAAATTAACTATAATATAAGCACACAATCCAGAAACAAAAGAGAAGCAAGACTGATTGTCTGAGGTGCTTTTTTGTCAAAGATACATTCATTTATTGGTTTCCTGGAAGCTAGAGGCCTACTTTTATGTCACATCACTATGATGCATATTTCAATTTAACAGCCACAAAAGCCATACATTTTCTGTTGGGGAGCAAATGTTTTAATATATGCATCCATGTGGATGAAAGTGCACACAGTCAAGCCTGCTGTTTCCAATACCATGACAAGCACACACACTTCATGATCAGAGGAAAATTAAAGCTTGGTTTGACCACATTGTTCTACCCTATTTGTCATTCAATCAAAACTACAGATCTTAATAAAAAAAATATCTTTTTAGAGTAAAAAAGATGTAAAAGTCTTTAATTGTAAGCCATCATATTGCTTTCACTTCAGTTATAATGTGTTTTTCATTATCCTTAAAGGGATAGTTCACCCAAAAATGAAAATTCTCTCATCATTTACTCACCTTCATGCCATCCCAGATGTGTATGACTTTCTTTCTTCTGCAGAACACAAACTAATATTTTTTGAATGGTGGCCAGAACTTTCAAGATCAAAAAAGCAAATAAAGGCAGAATAAAATTAATTCATAAGACTCTAGTGGTTTAATCCATATATTCTGAAGCAATGTGATCAATATTTAAATCCTTTTTTTACTATAAATTCTCCCTCTAGCCCAATAGGTGGCGATATGCACAAAGAATGCAAATTACCAAAAACAAAAAAAGAATAATGTGAAAGTGGCGATTTATGGTAAAAAAAAAAGACATAAATATTTATCTGTTTCTTACTCGCACCTATAATATTGCTTCAGAAGACATGGATTAAACCACTGGAGTTGCACTGGTTTACTTTTATGCTGCCTTTGTCATTTCTGAGCTTCAAAGTTCTGGCCACCATTCACTTGCATTGAATGGACCTACAGAGCTGAAATATTATTCGAAAAATCTTAATATGTGTTCTGCAGAACACCGAAAGTCATACACATCTGATATGGCATAAGGGTGAGTAAATGATGAGAGAATTTAAATTTTTGGGTAAAAAAAACATATCATAATAACAAGACTTCCAAATATTGAGCGGTGCCTCAGATACATAAACTTAGACTTAATTTAGTGTTCTTTGTGCTGAATTGACAAAATCCCAAACAAAAAACATGAACAACATACAGTCATTTTGTTTAATAAGATACATTCAGTTACTGAACAGGAGGGGGTTAAAAAGCCTACTCACAAACTGCAAACTAATTATTTCCTTAAATTTCCCAAACATCATCAACTTTAACTAAGCTAATGTGACTGTTAGTCTTCTTTATCCACTGCTGAACTGACCTACACAGGCTGGAAGATCATTGCATGGATTCAGTTAATGCACTGACAATGAGAAAATTGGGTTTCACAGTTGGACACACATGATCGAATAACAAGACACAGATATGTCATTAGAGTTCCAATAAATAAACCTTTGCATTTTATCCCATGTTTACAGAACAACTCAGTTGTTTACACTTTAATAATAAATGTTTAGCTCGTTATCTGAAGCATTTGCAATAACCCATCTCATGATGCAATACAGTGGTCAAAACAAAGGTGCTCTAGTGATTCCAGTGCATGATTTGCTGGGTTTCATTGTTAATGATAGTGTGGGCGAGAAAGTTACTGTCGACAGAAATCCTCATTACTGGAACCGTAGAAGCAGATGGAACTCTCGGGAGAAGTCCAAAGGGGCTGCCAGGCAAACATTAATCTGTTTTTGTCCTTGGTGGTGTGAACTAAAGAATTGAATTTCATGGAATAAGGAGTTCAAGCAACTGCAGAGAGTTACAGTGATACTGTAGTATTGAGGAGATTGTCCTGCATGCACTTATAGACAGCACTTCTGTTTAGATAATAATCTGGGGGACAGAGGAATGAATGGTGGTGCAAAATGCACTGAAGTGCAAAAAGAGAGACAGGTTAATTTAATATTTCAACATTCTTAATAATTGCTGTTGTTATACACAATATGTAATGTGCTAAGTGGAACAAGTATGGAGGATATATATATTCAATATGATCACACGGGAAGTCGGCATGCTGTTTCCGAAAGTTCCGGTACCCTAGGATCGGCAACAGTATGCCGACTCACTGACATGCCCTATCTCCCATCGGACATATTTGGAAAGGCTCAACAACAATTACTTTCCCTTTTGGCACGACTGTTATTGCGTTGCATCAGTTGAATTCAATCCCCATTCAAATGAGGAAGTAATCACATTTGTATAAACAATCACAAGCGTGATAAGGAGGTTGCATTTTTATCCCTAACATTGCATTTTGTCTTTACTAATGGTTATGGTTAGATTTGGGTTTTGGTTGGGGGGTAGATTAAATAAAATAAAAATTTCTCTTCACTCTTTTACACCCTGTTCAGCTGAAAACATTTCAGGGGGTACGACAACTTGGCGGCAGTAAATCATTTTGTGTATTTTCTTTGCCAGCTGATGTCATGTAATTTTACAGATACAGTGCATCCGGAAAGTATTCACAGCACTTCACTTTTTCCACATTTTGTTATGTTGCAGCCTTATTCCAAAATGGACTAAATTCATTATTTTCCTCAAAATTCTACAAACAATACCCCATAATGACAACGTGAAAGAAGTTTGTTTGAAATCTTTGCAAATTTATTAAAAATAAAAAAATGAAAAAAATCACATGTACATAAGTATTCACAGCCTTTGCCATGACACTCAAAATTGAGCCAGGTGCATCCTGTTTCAACTGATCATCCTTGAGATGTTTCTACAACTTGATTGGAGTCCACCTGTGGTAAATTCAGTTGATTGGACATGATTTGGAAAGGCACACATCTGTCTATATAAGGTCCCACGGTTAACAGTGCATGTCAGAGCACAAACCAAGCCATGAAGTCCAAGGAATTGTCTGTAGACCTCCGAGACAGGATTGTATCGAGGCACAGATCTGGGGAAGGGTACAGAAAAATTTCTGCAGCATTGAAGGTCCCAATGAGCACAGTGGCCTCCATCATCCGTAAATGGAAGAAGTTTAGAACCACCAGGACACTTCCTAGAGCTGGCCGCCTCGCCAAACTGAGCGATCAGGGGAGAAGGGCCTTAGTCAGGGAGGTGACCAAGAACCCGATGGTCACTCTGACAGAGCTCCAGCATTTCTCTGTGGAGAGAGGAGAACTTTCCAGAAGAACAACCATCTCTGCAGCACTCCACCAATCAGGCCTGTATGGTAGTGTGGCCAGACGGAAGCCACTCCTCAGTAAAAGGCACATGACAGCCGACCTGGAGTTTGCCAAAAGGCACCTGAAGGACTCTCAGACCATGAGAAACAAAGATTGAACTCTTTGGCCTGAATGGCAAGCGTCACATCTGGAGGAAACCAGGCACCGCTCATCACCTGGCCATTACCATCCCTACAGTGAAGCATGGTGGTGGCAGCATCATGCTGTGGGTATGTTTTTCAGTGGCAGGAACTGGGAGACTAGTCAGGATCGAGGGAAAGATGAATGCAGCAATGTACAGAGACATCCTTGATGAAAACCTGCTCCAGAGCGCTCTGGACCTCAGACTGGGGCGAAGGTTCATCTTCCAACAGGACAACGACCCTAAGCACACAGCCAAGATAACAAAGGAGTGGCTACGGGACAACTCTGTGAATGTCCTTGAGTGGCCCAGCCAGAGCCCAGACTTGAACCCGATTTAACATCTCTGGAGAGATCTGAAAATGGCTGTGCACCGACGCTCCCCATCCAACCTGATGGAGCTTGAGAGGTCCTGCAAAGAAGAATGGGAGAAACTGCCCAAAAATAGGTGTGCCAAGCTTGTAGCATCATACTCAAAAAGACTTGAGGCTGTAATTGGTGCCAAAGGTGCTTCAAGAAAGTATTGAGCAAAGGCTGTGAATACTTATGTACATGTGATTTTTTTCGTTTTTTATTTTTAATAAATTTGCAAAGATTTCAAACATATTTCTTTCACAATGTCATCATGGGGTATTGTTTGTAGAATTTTGAGGAAAATAATGAATTTAATCCATTTTGGAATAAGGCTGTAACATAATAAAATGTGGAAAAAATGAAGCGCTGTGAATACTGTCCGGATGCACTGTACATCAGTGATGAAAAGAAACTGTAATTATGTTTTTCTTTGAGACAGCACAAAAAAAAGAAAGAAAAGATGACTGAAACAGGCAAATTGCTAGCAATGCAGACACAGTGCTTGTCATGTACTGTGTGAACTTTTTTTTTCAATTAACATTTTTTATTGATTTATAGACATACTGTATAACAAAGAAAAAACACAACATATATACTGTACGTTGAATCAACATTTAATATTTAACCCCTACTATTAACCCTCCCCAATCACCAACCTCACCCTGACCCCCAACGAACTCCCCTGGGGTCACAATAAGAATAAAAAAAGAAAAAGAAAATAAATAAAAAGAAAATATAATAATAATATATAATTAAAACTAAACTACTCTCTCCACAGACCCTCCCCGAGAGTCCCCCCAAAACACTAAGTAATTGCCCCATTTCCTATCAAACAAATTCCGAACCCCCAGCCTTCTGCTTGACCCCTCCTCGAAAGCAACCACCCTCCCCATCTCCGCACACCACTCCGGAAATGAGGGCACTCCATCCGATTTCCATCCCCTTAAAATAATTTGCCTGCCAATCATAATACCGGTCAGAACCAAATTTTTTGTGTGTTTATCCCCCAAATTTATGACCGCCCCATCGCCCAAAATACAGAGTCTGGGGCAAAACGAAACAGGAGTGCCCAAAACGTCACACACAAAACTCTGAACCTTCAACCAAAATTCTTGGATCTAAACACACCCCCAAAAAACATGGGTTGTCTCCATCTTTTGATTTGCATCACCAGCAGGTGGGTGTGTCTTTAAGACCAAGCCTATACAATCTAGAAGGGGTCCAATAGAATCTATGTAAAATCTTGAATTGCATAAGGCGCACCCTTGCAACTCTAGATGCAGACTTGCTCTTTTTTAGAATCCTAGCCCACACTCCCTCCTCCAATTCCAAGTTTAAATCTTTCTCCCATAATCTCTTGATAGAAGTTAAAGCTCTGACCCCCAGACTCTAAATTAGCAGGGAGTAATACACTGATGCCTCATGACCTTTTCCAAAAGCAGTAATCACCTCTCATAGAGTATCTGCTGCTTTAGAGGGGTGTGTGCTACTCCCAAAAACAATACAGAGCAGGTGGCGCAGCTGTAAATACCTATAGAACTGAGATCTGGGAATCCCAAAATGTTGAACCAAATTTTCAAAAGATCTCAATATTCCACTCTCATATAGGACACCGAGTGTAGTAACCCCCCTCACAATACAGTCTGACCAGTGGAAAGTGGACTTATTAATTCATAATTTAGGGTTCAGCCATATGCTTGAGGCAACATTTAAATAAATGTCTGAATTAAACACTCTGGACGCTTTTGTCCATACCGAGTGCAAATGCGAGATAACAGGGTGTAACTTAATCTCTCTGGTTAGTTTGATAGAAAGGCTTTGCAATGGCAAAATAGGGGCAAAAACTTCCTGTTCAATACAAAATCAGGGAGGGGCTCTCTCAGATGGAAGTGACCAATGAGCCAAATGTCTCAGACCGAATGCAAAATAATAAAAACAAAATCTTGGGTAGGCCTAGCCCACCTTTGTCAATCAGCCTATGTAACTTATTAAAATGTAATCTAGGACGCTTACCATTCCAAATGAAGGATTTCACTATACTATCAAACTGCTTGAAATAAGAGAGGGGGACATCTACAGGAAGAGACCGTAGCAGGTAGTTAAATTTTGGAATACAATTAATTTTAATAACATTAACCTTCCCAATCATAGATAAATGTAATGAAGCCCACCTACCCACATTGCTCGAAAAATTTTTTTATTAAGGGGTCCAAATTAACTTTAACTAAATCAGACAAATTTGCTGGGAATAAAATGCCCAAATACTTAATGCCCTGTTTGGACCACTGAAAGGCTCAGAATCAAGAAAAAATGTTTGCTCAGTTGTCAGTTTAGGAAGTTTTAATGGTTCCACAAAGTTTCTAATGTCTTCATCAGTAGACGAAGACGTGGAACTATAGAGATAAAGATAGAATTCTTTAAAAGTATTATTAATATCAATGGCTGAGGTAAATATTTCACCACCAGCAAATTTCACTGAGGGAATGGTAGAAAAAGACTCTCTCTGTTTTGTATGTCTAGCCAAAAGCTTCCCTGCTTTGTCCCCCGACTCAAAATATGACTGTCTTGCCCTGAATAGCCAAAACTCCACCTTCCATGACAAAATAGTATTATATCTGTATTTCGGGTCAATTCTCTCGGGTCAAATCTCTGAGGCCATCAGATGACATTCGCCGCTTCAGCTCGGCCTCTGCACTTTTAATATTCCCTTCCAGAACCCCCAGCCTTCTGCTTGACCCCTCCTCGAAAGCAGCCACCCTCCCCATCTCCGCACACCACTCCGGAAATGAGGGCGCTCCATCCGACTTCCATCCCCTTAAAATATTTTGATGAATGAGGCATACTGTATGATCCGACCTCTAAGAACCACCTTAAGTGCCTCCCAAGCCACGCCCACAGAGGATACTGAGAACCAGTTGGTCTCCATATAGACACTGATTTCAGCCTTTAGCATTTGTTGGAATTCAGGATTTTGCAAAAGGGATACATTAAAGCGCCAACTATATGATTTCTTTTTCTCCATATTTGGCAACACCTCTAAACACACCAGGGTGTGATCTGAGACTAAAATGTTTCCAACTGAACAATCAACTACAGATGAAATGAGGGACATAGATATAAAAAAAAAATCTATTCTAGAATAAATCTTATGGACTGATGAAAAAAATGTATAGTCCCTAACAGATGGGTTCAAAAGTCTCCAAATATCTGTAAGACCAAGATTTTTACACATCCTGTGAAGCATCAATGTTGCTCTAGGGGGCTTACACACTTTTGCTTCACTATGATCAAGGACTGAGTCCATCAAAAGATTAAAGTCTCCTCCCAATACTATATCATGAGGGGTGCCAGCGGCTTGCAACATCCCTTCAAGATCTATAAAAAAGCCCTGATCATCAGTGTTAGATGCATAAATATTAGCCAAAATCAACCTTTGCCCCTGAATTTTTGCTAAAACAATAATGACTCTTCCTAATTTATCTTTAATCTGTTTGAGACATTTTAATTGTAGATGCTTACTTATTGATGTAATGACTCCCCTGCTCTTACCTGAGCCAGCACTAAAGAAAACATGTCCAGCCCATATTTTTCCAAATTTTTCATCTTCCTGTGGGGAAAGATGCATTTCTTGAAGAAACACTATGTCATATTTCTTACGTTTAATAAAAGAAATAACCTTCTTTCTTTTTATGGGGTGCCCCAACCCATTCACATTCCACATGGAGAGAGACAATCCACTCATATTAACATCTGACATTTTGACATATTAGAAAAAAATAGATTGTGTGTAAAATATAAAATTTTAACGACCACATTCCAACATTAGTGCAACAATCAAACCCCAAACATCCCCCAGAAAAAGAAAAAAAACTGAAAAAACAAAAACATGTGCATTAACCCTGTGCACAATAGCACCAACTGGTGTCCATCCCTCTAAACTCAAACTGTCCATATACGCCTACGAGAGCCCTCGTGACAACTTTGCACCCGGATTGCTCATGTCCAGTGCTTCTTTACAAATTTTGTGAGGCAGAATTACACAACAGAAAATAATCTATAAAACAAACTCCAGCCAATAGGAGGCATAAGCACAAAGGTGTGTTATTCCACAAAATAAACTCCAGCTGTTAGGCGGAACCAGTACAAAAAGAAACAAAAATGGCCCTAAGTTTCCTCGGGCGGTCAAACAGATGTTCAGTGGGCCAGCTCATTCAGCTGTTACATGAGTGCAACAACTGACCTAATCACTCCAATGTCCTGCAAGAAATATTCCACAAAACAAACTCCAGCCAATAGGAGGCATAAGCACAAAGAACGTACAGATTCATCTACAAACTGTCCAGAAGGAGTGTTATTCCACAAAAAAATCTCCAGCCGCTAGGCGGACCCAGCACATCTTCCTCAGACAGTCAAGTGAATGTTCAGTGAGTTAGGCCCACTCGGCTGCAACATGAGAACCACAAATAACTTACTCACTCCACTGACTTTATGAAGGACATCGCTTGCTGTGGGCATGTAAATATCTTGCGGCCATCAATAGTATCTATTCTCAATTTGGCTGGGAATATCAGTGCAAAAGTGACCTTCCGTTGATGTAAGAGTTTCTTGCATTCCTTGAATTGATCACATTTCTCTCGTCGAATTCGCAAAGTCTGGGAACAAGAAAATTGTGTGGTTCTTCCAAGAAAGCCTTCCTTTACTCCTCGCCTCGCGTAACACAAGTTCTTTATCGGATGATCTCAGAAATTTGGTCAGAATTGATCGGGGCCTGACTTACTCTGCGGATCTCCGAGCCGGAACCCTGTGAGCTCATTCGATTTCCAGCTTATGGCCTGTTATGTCGAGCAGACTTGGGAAGAGCACGTCTAGGAATTTCACCATATCTCGGCCTTCTTCGTCCTCAGGAATTCCAACAATTCGGACATTGTTTCACTGGTTACGATTCTCCAAGTCTTCCAACTTTTCCCAGATGCACTCCAAGTCTGCCTTGGTAATAATTCCCTAAGTCCCTCTTCGATGATTCCAGATAATCGATCCGTTTCTCAACATCCGCCACTCTTGTAACCATCTCAGTGAATTGCATTGATCGATCAACGTATTACAGCAAGATCCTCCAAATCAGCAACAACCTTCATCAGCATTGCCGACACGTTCATCAACTGACACCAAATTTCCTTCACTTCACCGTCCAAACTGACTCCCGGGTTTATGGCCTGCTGCTCAGGGGCTTCAGCTTGAGCACGTAAGTGTCTTTTAACATCTCAAGGATAAGGATTTTGAATTCTTTGACATTTTGTCTTCCTAGAACAGTTAAGAATCAAGGTGTATCGAACCTCACCGGTTTATAACACAAAAAGTATCCAAACTAGCAAAATGCGCAGAGCTTGCCGTTCACACGTCCGAACCTGACATGGCACCATGCGACTCTCATGTACTGTGTGCACTTAAAAAAACGTATCTTTTAAAACAAAAAAATTATCAAAAGTTGGGTATTTAAAGCCTTTATTCAGAAAACCATTGCATTCTGTGGCTTTACCATTTTAAAGGACCAAAGAGGACCATTATATTTCTGTCCTCAACACTGGGCCAGTAAGCAACCACATAGCAACCACCGACAACACCTAGCAATGCCCTAGAGACCACCCAGAACACCCTAGCAACAGCAGAGCAACATGCTAAAAACGACTTAGGACACTTTAGCAATCACATAGAAGTGCCCAGGCAACTATTCATACCGCCCTAGCATTGTAGAGGTGAGATTTGCACTGGCAAGCACATTAAGAATATGAAAAACTCTAATATTTGCATTTCACTGAAAGATTTTAAAATAATAGAATCTTAACATGGGTATGCTAAAAGCCAAAGATCCACTAAAGTCATGTACCTGCCACATACAAGGATTCAAGATGGCACCAGTGTGTGTGGCTTGCCGTCAGTTGTTACCCAGTTTGTTTGTTTTTATATGCTATATATCTTTTAGTTCAGAATGTATCAATGACACTGGTATATGATCATCAAGCTCTTCTTAACGTTCAATTTACAGCTGATGAGCTCTTCAAACAAGATCAGAGAGGACCATACTATGACCCCCCTCCCTTTTTGGCGAATATACTTGCTTATTTTCACCGGTTGCACTGGTTGGAAGTGAAGTGGCATAGCTGTCACACTTAAGTCTGGCTTGACATCTCAAGGTGTGTTTCACCCATGCCTGGACTTTAATCCACATAAAATAAACTGCGATCGCTTCGTCTCATGGCGTTCCTTAGAAGTACCATACCAGTGGATCACACCCATCGTTCCAAACTATTCTGTTAAACTCCACATCAGCCACCCCATCTTCGCTGTGGTGAAGTGAATCTACGAAATCTTCGACCACTGTGTCGTGCATCACAGTCGACTGATGACTCGCTGTGGATCAGGATGGCTCTGATTAATACTAGATCAGTGGTAAATATGACGTTTATTCAAAAGGATTTTCTCACCTCTCGCGGCTTGGTTTTTTGTTTGTAATGGAAACTTAGTTAACCTCTGGGGATTTAAGCCCTTTTTCTGAACTTGTACCCTCTGGCTGCAAGGTTTTTTTTAACTTACCCTGAACCTCAGGTCGAGGGGGAGGACTGGTATCCATTTTTAAAAAGTTTCTGCAGCTGGACTTTAATGACTGATGCCTATTCAAGTATTGAACTTCAGCTGTTTCAACTGGAACTGAAAAACCCATTGATGATCACAGTGGTGTATCGACCACCAAAACTAAACAAAGAATTTATAAAAGTTTTCTGACTTAGGGGATATTATACCTAAGTTTGATAGATTTTTATCACTCATATACAAGGACACACAACTGATCTTGTTTTGTCGTATGGCTTGTCTGTCTATGATGTCGAAATCTGTGATATTACTTTCTCTGATCATATGCCAATAATGTTTACTGTTTCACTTTCACATCAGGTTGCCAGTGCTCAGACACCTGTTTGTTGGTCTCGCATGATAAGATCAACTACTAGTGGTGATTTTTCAGCAGCGTTTGAAGAGGTTTCTCAATCTGTTGAATACTCATATCATGATCAGAGTGCAGATGAGCACCTTACCATGTTTAATTCTACTTGCACTGGCATTTTATATTCTGTTGCACCTCTGAAGGCTAAACATCCTAAAACCAAATCTGAGCCCTGGCTAAATGATACCACTCATGATCTTAGGCAGGTCTGCAGAAGAGCTGAAAGAAAATGGAAAAAAGATAAGCTTCAGGTGACATGAAATATTAAGGGATGCCTTGTCTCAATTTCAGAGAGCTGTCAAAGCAGTCAAGTCTAAATACCTCTCTGATATTATTGAAAATAATTGTCATAGACCTAAAACTCTTTTCAATACTTTAAAATCTGTTATCTCTGACAAGATATCAGATCAAATATCATATTTTCTGCTCATAATCAGTTTGTCCCTACTATGTGCACTGGTGTGTTAAGCCACTCTGGCCCCACTTCACTTTCTTCCTTACAAGAAATCGTTGGCCAGCTAAAGCCTATGGTTTCTCCCCTTGATGTTACTCCCGCACATCTTCTTAGAAATATTTTTAGTGCCTTACAACAGGAAATGTACCAGATTACTATAAACATGCAACTATACAACCTCTTCTCAGAAGGCCTAATCTAGACACTACAATTATGTCTCAATGTAGACCTATTTCTAATCTCTGATTTATTTCGAATATTTTAAAGAAGGTAGCCCTTCGTCAACGACAGAGGTTTTTTTTAATAAAAATAAGATATTTGAAGTCTTTCAGTCAGGTTTTTGAACTCATCATAGTACTGAGTCTGCACTTTTAAAAGTTTTTATTAATTGTTGATTCAGGGGATTATGCAATCCATGTGCTTTTAGATTTGAGTGCTGTGGTTGACACAGTAGACCATGGTGTTCTCATTTCTCGCCTTGAGCAATTTGTGGGCATCCAAGGAACTTATCTTCATAACTGTATCTTCATTCTTCACATACTTTAATAGAATATTAATAATTTAATAACACAGTGAAGCTGATGTCTTCTTGAGTTGTTGCCTAGTTACAGTGGTAAACAGCTGCTGCTTGTACTCACGTTGATGACATAATTGGACCACGGCTCGGACCCAATAAATATGATGTGAATAGAGACCAGCGGGGGCAGGGGGAGGGGGGAGCAAACAAACTCGGGTTCGGTCCAAGCAATCGAACCAAGTGTGAAAGTACCCTATAAGTAAAGAGGAATCAGGGCTCAGCCACACATCTGTGACTGTAGGGCCGTTGGTGAATGATTCCATTTGAAACTAAGAGGTGATGAGAACTGAGATAAGTTACATTCCCACATTGCAGTTCTTCTTCCTCCTGCTCTTCCTGCATGTCTGTGCACTTTGCAGGCCCCTCAACTTCCAGCAGCATTTTTCATTGAGGGAATGTAGTGATGTCTGGCACAGCCAGTATGGCATGCTGCCTCCTGTAAACAGGCATATTTATTTCTGAAATGAGCCACAGCTTTAACTCACAGTGGGACAGTTTTCTTGTTTCCTTGACAAATGCCTTTACTATAATTTCACTCAAAAGAGGTGAGTGAGGAGATGAGAGAATTGGAATCTTCCTTGCCATCCTAATAAAAGAGTGATGTGCAGCTAAGCAACATTTCCTGCTACTCTGCTTCCTTCACAACAGTCATTAAAGGGGTCATGTCATGAGGAATAAAATTTTCCTGGATATTTTGACATATAAAAGGTCACTGTACAATAAAAACATAGTGTAAGTTTCAGAACTCAAACCTTCCTCTCCAGTCTGAAAAGAGCATTTATTGTTTCCACCCTGCAGAAACGACTCATTTTGAAACTGGCTACATTGTGATGTCACAGTGCAGTGTCATTTAAATAGCCCTGCCTCTACAACATATGTAATCATCATGGTGAACAGATAGAGCAGCTGAGGTACATCAACCATTGAAAGTGGTACTTTTGTTATGGTAGTTTGCTTTTAACCAACGATAAGTTTAAGATGTCAGGTAATGTCCTGAGACTTTGTTGTGTTCCTGGTTGTGGAAAAACTGCATCTCTGCCTTCTGAAGGATCCCAACATTAGGAATGAGGACTATCCTTTGTTTGGCACATTTCTCTAAGGATTCTATTGGAAACCATTATGATTCAGGCATTGCAAATAAACTTGCAATGAAAGATGGAGCAGTGCCAACAGTGCCAACTATATTGAACATGACAGTAATGCTGGAGAGTAACAAAACTACTGTTTCTGTCTGTGTTTGTTTGTAAGGAATTGTGGTAGCACTTTATTTTGCAGTACTGTTCTACATTTATGTACTATATAATTACAACAACTACAGTAATTACTAGGTACTAACCCTAAACCTAACCCTTCATTCTATTATTCTTGGTAAAAACATTTCCACAAGTGTTGGTGGGGGGTGTTTGCACTTCAAAGGTGTTAGTCAATCATAACACAGTGGCCGTGTATATTTAAGTCTTAAAGTGTAAAGCACTAACTATGTCCAATTTTACAACTTCTGTGCCATTATGACATAACAACATAAAGCCTAAAACGACCATAAAAGAAAAAGAAATAAAAGGAGGGATGAGTCAAACTTATTTTTGAGGTAATAACATTATGCAACAAAATGCTTTCAACTGAGCTTAATTTGCATTGAACCCGGAATATTGCCGGAAAGTGAACCAAATTTTACCAAAGTGAATTGTAAGAACTGAAAGCAGGCCAAAAGGGATGGAGTGCAGACAGGTGCACATCTCTTCACCTCTACAAGGGGAGCTTGGAAGTGAAGCATATAAAGTAGGGTGACACAACAATTACTATTCAGCAGGTGGCCAAATAGAATGTAGTGCTGTCTTTTGGGACATTTACACTGACTGCGATTAGCAGCGACAAAGCTCACAGAAGTCATTAGTTTCCAATGAGAGTTGGGGAAATTAATAGACAATGACCGTTGTGATAAAGTTGAGGTGAGTTTAACTATGCAAATGAGCTATGACTACCAATGGGAGTGTAGATGGTGAAACTCACATGATCCACCTGATACAGTTGGATATAGCAGTCGAGTAGGAACACCAACTAGCAACCAACAATACAGTGACTTGGTGACATCCAGCGATTACTGGAAATTTCTGTCAGCATGAACACAGAGAGGGAAAAGTATTATGCTGTGTTCCATTCAACTCAGAAAGTTGGGTTTTCCAACTTCCTACTAGGGAATGTGCAATGGAACACCACTTGACGTCGGAATTCCATATTGGAAACCCGTGCAGAAATTTTCAACTGAATTTTGCCAAGATGCAGGTGCGTGATGTCACACAAACATGTCGGCACCCAGGGAGATGTTCGAAGTAAGTGATAATCATTCACTTTTATTAAATAATAATATCGATCAATGAGTCAAAGTTCCTACATTACAAGATATTGAAGCTTGTTAAACAAACATCTGCAGAGACAGGTGTATAAAACATGGTGTTGGGCCTCATGTATTCAGATATAAGACAAAGGCAGGCCTACATACAGTCGTAAAGCCTGACTGAGGCCTACATACAGTCATAAAGACAAACTACAACAATCGTGCCAAAATCAAACAAAGGGAGTCCAAAACAGACTACAAATCCCATGAAGCCTTGCTCACTTTACACATGTGAGAAATTCTGAAGGATCGAACTCTCAACTCCTACTGGATGAGGCGCACGACAAAATGCGCACTCAACCATGACGTCATCGGGAGTAGAAAAACCTGTGAGATCTTTCTGGACGTTGCTTCCAGCAACATTACGTGCCGTGTCTAGATGCAGCTCTGCTGTTTTCAGGTATAGCCTCGTTGCACAAGGAAGTAACGTATGACTTGGAACTTTGGCCATACAATCTCCATCTCGCTGGACGAGTTGAGATTTCACCATGTTCCACCGAACACGCTAACGGATCCGAAGGAGACCGCCAAGCAATCCGCATCTTCACCCGTTTGCCTGCAGAAGTGAAGAAGATTTCTCTTCCCTCTTCAACCGAGTCGACTTCGCCGATTTCTCCGCCAGCCCAGCGAGAATCAGCAGCCGTAACGCCCACCGACAGAGTGAGGAAACGGCCACTCGTCATCACCCGAGCTTTGAGGAACAGTCAAACAACGGATGAACACACATTCTACCCGCATCCTCATGCAAATCATGTAAGAGGTTTACGTCTGGGCAGAGATAGATTATTATAGTGTTATTCTTGTGTATCAAGGTTATTGCTTGTACAGTTTACAGACTGCCGAGTCCGCTCATTGCTGCTAATAATACTCAAGGTATTACTGTAATGTACTGTTACCACAAATGAGATTTGCTGTGTTGTTGTCCAACCACATTGGACTGTTGTGTATTTCTGCCATCGCAGGTCGTTACATCGTTACCAAAGCAACCCATGCAGATAGGTTGGTTATGTCTGAATGCGCAAATCTGATTTGATCACAAGTGCGGACAGTCTGCCTGAAAAGATC
Source organism: Myxocyprinus asiaticus (assembly GCF_019703515.2). Lineage (NCBI taxonomy): Eukaryota > Metazoa > Chordata > Actinopteri > Cypriniformes > Catostomidae > Myxocyprinus > Myxocyprinus asiaticus. Next base: position 28,668,803 of record NC_059344.1, on the reverse strand, counting down.
TGATTTGAGAAAAAATCTGATTTGCCTACAGTCTGAACATAGCCTCAGACACCATCCATAGTACCATGTACTTATTTTTTTGGTGAAAGAATGGTATTGGCGAATTTATCAATTTTATATTCCAATATCCTTGTTTTTTAAGACAAAAATAAAGAAAATAGAATAAAGGAAAATTTAAAAGCAAGATATGGAAGATCCACTGTGAACATACTGACACAAGAATGTCCTTTTTTCAAGAGATTGGGAAGAAAGCCTGCTGTGCAGCTGCTCTTGTAGAGTTGTATTCTGAATAGTAGTTCTCCATGCAGGAAACAGAGGCCCAGGACATATGGGCCGTGTGCATGATAGAGCTCTCTGAATCACTTTTATTATAACTCACCTTATTCCCTACTCCCACCCTTCTCTTTATTTTCTAATTTTCAACCAAAGGTATTTAAGCTAATATTTAGGTTTCACCTCTAACTCTTGGTCTCTCAGAACTTGAGTGAAAGAGATCAGGGACCGATCAGTATGAATATGGAGCTTGTTCATTTTTTTCTATACAATGAAAGTGAATGGTGACTGAGGCTAACATTCTGCTTAGCATAAAAAAGAATAATAATTAAAAAAAAGTCAGACAGGGTTTGAAACAACATGATGGTAATAAATGATGATAAATTATATTTTTGGGTGAACTAACCCAATCCACCAGTACTTTTAAATCTGCTCAAGCTTATTTATTTTTTTTTTTTTTGACGAGTTTAGTCATAGGCAATGTCATGCTAAACATTTACATGATGAAGCGGTCAGTACAATTAACAGGTAATAATGAGCATTGTAACATTATATCCATAGAATACCTCATTATCCTTATTAAACCAAAAATAAGACTGGATTTAAAGTGTGATGAATTTAAATCAGAACAGATATAATGCAATATATCACAGACTCCTCCCTGCTGAGCAGAACTCAAAGGTTTTGCTTTGAGTCTGGCAAGTGCACCTCCGCATTCTGACTCTCCTTGGAAGGAGAAAGCACTGCTCTCTCATTGGCATTCTATGTCGGGGGGTGGGGGCTTATTTCTGGTCTTGCACTACCTCAAACCTCTACCAAAACACTAGACCAGCCTCCCCTTCTAATCACCACGGCAACACTCTTTTGTCTGAGCCCATAGCCAGATTTCACAGCCCCGAATAAAGACACACTCGTGGGCATCACGGTGGTGGGTCAAAATGAGGGCCAAATGTAGCCTTGTAATAATGTGCAGGCTAAGAAAGGGATGGCAAAAACACAGTATTCTGTGTTTCTAATTCATGTTGTAGATATTAGAGTGTATTAAAAGCATATTCCAATAGCTTATTAGCTCTTCATTACAACAATATCATAATTACAAAAATAGCACAATTTTAATCTTCTGTTATAATAGATTATTTGAAAAAGCATACATCCTAGGGAGTACCTCAGTAAATAGGGAGAAAAGGCATGGTAGATTTGGACTGAAATGGGTTAGTGTATATAGCTATAAATAAGAATACCCCAAGGGAGGGTTCAGCTAAAGCACACTCCCTTCCCTCTCTCTCTCTCCCTCAGTATCTGTCCTCCCTCAAAGCCCACAAGCAGATCACCTGCTAATAATTGTCTTTCACATGCCTGCTGGTTTTAGGATTAAGTGTTCTGAATCTGTTCTACAATGTTGTCTTCAGGCTGGAAGACAATCGGATGAGAATGCAGACAATTTTATAAAACATACAGAAAGTCCAAAAAAATCCAAACCACAAAAAACTAATATTGCTCCTATAATTTATGGAAGCATATATATGTAATAACAATCCTCTGACCAAAAGTACAAGCAGTAAAAAGTATTTCTGAGAATGGAAATCAGAGAATGGAAGCTCATATGTAACCAAAATGTAAGGGAGAATGGAGACATAGCCAGGCATAGAAGACAGAGAATGGACATTGAGACACACCTTAGCAGCTGACTGTGTTTCATAAGAGTCAACCTTCATAGTTTCACACTTTCCATAAAATTATATACACACTCACTCATACGCTCATAAATCTCTTCATGGTCTTGCATCTCACTTCCTATGTGAGCTACTTCACCCTCCCTCCTGCTCAAACTCTCAGTTCCTCTGAGTCTAGATTTCTGTCTCTACTCTATGGTTGGCAGTTCTTTCTGTATAATGGCATCTGGACTCTGGAATTCATTTCCATTGAGCTTTCACAATATCGCCTCCATTTTCACTATGAAATCTCAATACGTAGCAATTGCTGTCAGCAATTCCTTAGCAACCAGAGCCGCCAGAGCACCCAACAGCATACCAATATAGCATACCGGACAACAACCACTCATGCTCTAGTATTTAGGCGGCAGGTTCTCTTTCTAACATTCATTCAGCATCTCACTAACGTAACGTCTCAAGCGTGACCATTTGAGGAAGCACCAATTAACATCGTCTGTCAGCGTGACAGACCAATCGCTGTAGCAATCAGGGAGTCTCACTTCCATAGTATATAGACCGCTGCAGCTCGCTGCTGCGCCATTCTCGCTCTGTTCCACGTGAAGTTTGTGGGAGCTGCACTTATCAGATGCATTATTGGAATTATTGCTCAATAGTTTACTGATGAAGGTATTGTTGCAAACACGATAGATTAAATTTTGCTGTTTACTGGGTGTATTATACTTGAGAGTGTAAAACGACCACGTCAAGGAGAATGTGGGAGTTTATTTGCTGAGAGTACTGTCTGACTTTGGTGTTATGGCCGCATCTAAAACACCAGAGAGCACAAAGGACCCCCAAACCCCCCCCCATCCTGGACGATCTAAGGATGGTCTTTTTCCACAGTGAAGCACCATCCTGCCAATCCCCAGAGTGGCAAGAAGTGGCAGGCAACCTAGGGGCAGAGAGAAGCACCTAGGATTTTCTGCTCCATCCCCTCGGAAATCAACACTTCTCTTCCTAACCCAGGGAAACGAAGGAAGATGTTGTTGCATCAAAATGGTCCCAGTTCGGTTGGTGTGATGGTCAGTTCATAAAATCCACCCACCAGTGTGTGCAGAATAGTGGCACAAGTTTCACCAGCGCTCCCTGCAGTAGTTTCAACCCACAGGTTAAATTCGAAGGCAGAGGAGAAAAGTTTCACAAGCACAGAGTGTGTAAAAATAAAAGGTTTTCCTTCGCATCCAGGCCAAGGGCAGAGGGCAAGGAAACATTCCAAAATAATAATAAGAATAAAACCAAAAACTCCCTTAATGAAGTAGCAACCCCCCTGGCCACCGTTAGATGGCCATGGCCCACTCGTTTTGCGAGTGGAGAGCTGGCGCACAGTGGAGAAGGGTTACAGACTTCAGTTCGCTGTGAAACCACCAAGTTTTAATGGGGTGCTTATGTCAGCAGCACAGGGAGATTCAGCTCAGATATTCGAGGATGAAATAACCTCTCTTTTGAGTAAAAGAATCATAAGGGCGATTCTGCCAGAGGAAAGCCAGCAGGGGTTTTATTCCCATTATTTTGTAATCCCCAAGAGAGGGGGAGGTCTCCACCCCATTCTGGACTTGCGGACCCTAAACAAACATCTCAGACAGTACAGGTTCAAAATGCTCCCTCTTAGAACACTGTCTCACTCTATTCGTCCCAGAGACTGGTTTACCTCAGTAGATCTCCAGGATGCATATTTCCATATAGACACATTTCCAGCTCACAGGAAATTTCTCAGGTTTGCCTATCAGGGCACAGACTATGAGTATTTAAAGATCCCCTTCGGATTTTCTCTTGCACTGCGAGTGTTCAGCAAATGTATAGAGGCGGCTCTGATGCCGTTAAGACATTCGGACATTGGCTTATCTGGATGATCTGCTTCTTTGCGCTCTGTTGCAACGGCAGGCAAAAGAGGACACAGAGACACTGGTTTTACTTCTGATGAATTTGGGTTTCAGAATAAATCAAGTGAAGAGCTGTCTGGTTCCCGCTCAAGAAATAAACTATCTGGGTCTCAGGTTGAACTCAGTTGTGTCTCGTCCATTCCTATTAGAGGAACACATAAAATCATTTTGCAATTGTATGTTCCTTTTTCAGAAAGGGAGATCCATTGCTCTCAGGATGTCTGAGGCTACTGTGTTTATTGGCATCAACAGTAGCGGTGATTCCCCTGGGGCTGTTGCGACTGAGGTAATTTCAGTACTGGACAGCGACACAATGTTTGGGCTTCGGGCTCTGGCTCAGTCGTAGAATAATAATTTCCAAGGAGTGTGTACGGGCTCTCAGTCTTTTCTCAGAAAAGGGACCCCGTTAGGTACGTTTATTCTAAGAATGGTGGTGATGACGGACGCATCACTCACGGACTGGGGTGTGGTGTTCGAAAGCAGAACAGTGCAAGGAGTGTGGTCTCCATTCCTCATGGAGAAACACAAATTATCTGAAGCTATTAACAGTGTTTTTAGCTATGAGACACTTTGTATGGTTCCTAGTCAGAACAAATAACATTACGGTAGTAGCGTACATAAACCGGCAAGGGGGTGTTCGTTCACAACAACTTCACAGTCTGGCGCAGAGATACGGTCGGGCTGCCGCAGATCTCTTCACATCGTGCAAATGTCCCGTTTTTTCCCTGGCCGACGAAAATGCACCGTTGGGTGTGGATGCTCTAGCACATCCATGGCCAAAAGTGTTACTATACACGTTCCCCCCACTGAGCCTCATCGGGCCGACATTACAGAGGGATAGGGAATACAGGCATTCACTGATACTAATTTCACCGTATTGGCCAGGGAAGCTGTGGTTACCGGAGATAATTCAACTCATGTATGACCAGCCCTGGCCTCTCCCATTGCGCAGAGACCTTCTGTCTCAAGCACATGGGGAAATATTTCACCCCTACCTGCACAGGATGGCTCTCTGGGCCTGGCCCATGAGAGGTTGAATCTAAATGCCACCGGGATACCTCCTAAAGTGATTGAGACGATTCAGAGCGTGAGGGCGGCCTCGACGCACTCTTTGTATGATCACAAATGGGGAGTGTTTGAATGATGGTGTGCGCATAGACAAGGTGTTCCGTTTCTGTGTTCAGTGACTTACGTTCTATGTTTTCTTCAGGATTTGTTAGATAAAGGCAGAGCCTTTTCTACTGTAAAGGTTTACTTGGCAGCTTTTTCGGCATGTCATGTGGGGCTCAAACCACGAACGATGGGTCAGCACCCACTGATATGTCCGTTTATGAGATGTGCGCGACGGTTACACCCGGTTTCTAAACCGCTGGTCCCGTCTTGTGATTTAACAGTGGTTTTAGATGCGCTTTCACAGCCTCCTTTTGAACCATTAGAGTGCGTCGATTTAAAGCTTCTTTTTCTTAAGCCAGCCTTACTGTTGGCGCTCACAACAGCAAAGCGAGTGAGTGAGCTGCACGCTTTATCAGTACATTCCTCACGTATGCAGTTTGCATCCGGTGGGTTAAGGGTAACACTTAAATCTAACCCGGTATTTTTCCTAAAGTGAGCGATTCAACAGGGGCTTGTTGGTCTGTTGATTTGCTAGCTTTTTATACATCGTCTTTTTCCTCACCAGAGGAGGAGCAGCTGCACTGTTTGTGCCCAGTTCATGCACTGCATACTTATGTGCAGAAGACGAGAGCACAAAGGAGGAGTAATCAGCTCTTTGTTTCATGGGCAGACACTCATAAGGGTAAACCTATTTCCCACCAGTGTCTCTCCCACTGGGTTGTTGATGCGATTGTATTTAGTTACAGAAGCTTGAATTTGCAACCCCAGCCAAAAATACGAGCCCACTCCACTCGGGGTATAGCCACTTCCTGGGATTTATTTAGAGGTATTTCAGTTCAAGACATATGCGCTGCGGCAAGCTGGGCATCTCTGCACTCGTTTGTGAGATACTACATGCTGGATGTGACTGAACCATCACAGACCCATTCAGTTCTTGGTGTAGGAGCAGTGCATGATGTGCTGTAAGCATTTACACACAGGGGGCTGAATAAAGGAATAAGATCTTATTGGAATAAGGGGAGTAGGTTTTATGTGTACAACAATGATAGTTAAGCTACACTTATCTTGGCTGCCTTTTTATTATTCAGCTGTTGCGTCTGTCTTGTACAGCATATCTGCAAAACGGGATTTGTCTATATCCCTTAGTGAGATGACTAAAGAATTTTCGAAAGAGAACGTTAGGTTACTTTCATAACCCTGGTTCTCTGATAACAGAAGTGAGGTATCTCACCTCATAGCCCTCCTTGCAGACTGGCACGGTGAAGAGATATGCTGAGAATGGCACAGCAGCCAGCTACAGCGGTCTATTTGGTCTATTTACAACAGAGGCGGGACTCCCCGATCACTACAGCAATTGGTCTGTCACGCTGACAGACATAGTTAATTGGTGCTTCCTCAATCGGTCACGCCTGAGGTGTTCCCTTAGTGAGATACCTCACTTCTGTTATCAGAGAACCTACGAAAGTAACCTAACGTTTTGTACTGCCAAGCACCACTCATATTTTCCTCAGAAAATGTAAAAATCTAGTTACTATTATTATTATATTATTATTATTCTGTACTACCACTAAGAAGATTATAGGGCTGCAAAGATGTATCTATAAAATCGATTATAATCAGGGGTTAAATTGGGCCAGTAAGGTCCGGAATGGCGTTCCGGCACCCTTCGATTCCAAAAAGAAAAAGAATAAAAAATGCTTGTTCTTCGATGCGGATTTTTTTGATCCATTTGACACATTCCATCTCTATTGAGCGTGTGCACTTGTTAAAAAATATTTTAAGTTCATAATGTTCCACTCTAGTCAGTTGCGGACGCTGGTAGAGGCAGCATTAATGAGAGCAACACGAGACAATGCGCCCCCGCATCCAGACGCGGCTTCCGCTTCTGTATCACGCTGGACAGATCTCCATTTCAGAGAAATCGCGTAATATGAAATCAATGCTCACCCGTTTCTAAGATCAACAGATATGCAGTAGCAAGTTTGCTTAGTTTATTAAAAAGCTACCCAAAGTGGTTTTGAATCCGGAATCACTTGCATCCAAACCGACATCAACATAGATTAATATATCATACAACTTGAACTCAAAAGATCACTTGACCAACACACTAACTGAATAAGGTTTCACTGTTATGTGTATACCGGCCTGAATACACCTACGTGCCAATATTCAGTTATAGTCATAGCGCAACCTACTGGAAACAGGAAGTGGCATGTTTTACACAGTGATGCACTCCTATTACAAACATGTTAAAATATGTCAGCAAGTGCTAATCCATGCTAGTGTAGTGGAGTGCCGCTATTTTACCACACTAGCAACACTTAGCTAACTGTTGTGATCAACACTAATACCAAATATATATCTCGATTTTGATCTAAATCACACAGTGTGAGATTATATATATTGGGAAAGGTGTTCTACACTTTAATCCGCTAGTAGAAGTTTTGTTCGATTTGCTTCAATGTTGCCTACACAAATGCCCAGTAGCCTACTATTTTGTAAAGGCATACTTGATCTGTTATACTGCATTTCCATGGTATACACGCTTTGAAAAATAGTCCAAAACTTATTATTATTATTCCGTATTCTTTTCCAAAGTGAATCGCATTTTTGAGGGCCTAAACATCCTCGAAAACTCATGAAACTTTGGACATGCGTCAGAAGATGGCGAAAATTTACATCTGATATGGGTTTCAGAATGAGGTGTGGCAAAATGGCTCGATAGCAGCACCTACAAAATTTCAACATTGTGCGCCTCGCGCTACGTTTCACCTACATATACGTAACTCGGTACACATATGCCCTAAACTCAACAGAAAGTCAACCATTTTGATTTTTCTCTCCAATTTTTGCTCAGTTTTTGCCATTTCCAGGCCTCGTACTTTAACCAACTCCTAGAGATTTCATCGGATCTACATCATATTCGGTCAGTCTAATCTAAAGGCCTTGGCAATGCTGAATTGCAAAGCTTTTGAGTTTTCACTGTCCCGGCCGTGGCGGTCTGACAATGTTTGACGTTTTGCCATGAAACAGGAAGTTGTTATAACTCATATATACAATGTCTAATCTGCACCAAACGTCGCATGTTTGATAATAGTCCCAGCCTGAATACATCTATGTGCCAATATTCAGTTATAGTCATAGCGCCACCTATTGACAACAGCTAATTCCAGGTCTTGTACTTTAACAAACTCCTCTCAGAGATTTAATCAGATCAACATCATATTCGGTCAGTCTAATCCAATGGCCTTGGTGATGTTAAATTGTGAAGCTTTTGAGTTTTTGTTGAAGGGTGTGTCCGTGGTGGCCTGACAAATTTAGATGTGAAATGAATCATATTTTTGAGGCCTAAACATGCTCGAAAGATCATGAAACTTTGCACACACCTCAGAAGTGGCGAAAATTTACATTTGATATAGGTTTTACAAATAAGTGTTCAAAATGGCTCGATAGCGCCACCTACAAAATTTCAATGAAGCAGCCCTCACGCCACATTTCACCAACATGTAAGAAAATTGGTAGGCATATGTAACATGTCAACACGTACAAAAAAGTCTCTTAGAGCCATATCCTAAACCCAACAGCAAGCTATTATTTATTATTTTTCTCTTCAATTTTTGCTCAGTTTTTGCCATTTCCAGGCCTCATACTTTAACTAACTCCTCCTAGAGATTAAATCAGATCTGTTGTGAAATAAAAAGCCTTTACCTCCTTAACTCTCCTGTCCTCTCAAAATTACATACAAATACATGCCCTAGTAAAATTTCAAGCCCTAGTAGAAAGACATGGAATATTTTCCACTTCACCAAAAACCTATTGGTTATTTAAAACAAGTAAAACATTGGCAGTTCAGGTAAATCCTTCTCATAATTCACCATATGCACAACCAAACACACAGAGCCACAAAAACACACAAACATGCTCTCTCCATAATCTTCCCATATTACACAGACAAGCAGCACAACTCACAGATGGTGTGGGAAACATTGGTTACTGAATTGTGTCCAGCAGCCAGTATGTGTTCCTTTCTCCGGATGGCAAACACCTGCTGAGTGTCTGACTCAGTCAGTTTCATCATCAAAACTAACCAGCGGGTAACAATCCCACCCAGCCCAGCACTGTCCACACTGCTGTCCAGTGTCCACACTGTACTGCCATGCCTGTAAGCACAGTGCAGGGAACACCACAGATGGCCTCCAATAACACACCAATGGAGGAGCAAAGAGTGAAAGAAAGGAGGTAAAGAGTGGAAAGAAATCTTGGCAAGGAGCTATAGTGCTGCTTGAGATGATTAGAGTATGTGAATGAGGTAATGAGTTAGTGAGTGAGTGAAGGAGTGAGCGAATGAGCAACTGAAAGAGTAAGTGAAAGAGTGAGTTCGCAAGTAAGTGAGTGGTGAGTGAAGTGAGCAAGTGAAGAAGTGAGAAGCGAGAGTGTGAGTGGGTGGACATGCAAGTAAAAGAGTAAGAGTTAGCAAGTGAGTGTCCTCTGTAGTTAATTTTTCATTTCTTTACATTTTGTTATGTGCTTACCTGTATGTTTTTGTTGGGCTGTTGATTTAATGCGCTAATTAAGTGTTTCATTTGATAAAATAACGTGTAAAAAAATGTAATTAATCACACCCCCGACACGTAAGTAAATTCTGTAATAAGAAATGTTCCTACCATCGTAGCAGTTCAGCCTTTAAGTAGCACCTTGATGTTTTAGCAAATCTGCAGAAGTAGAGGGCAGTCAGCACAACTCCAGCTGTACAGGCAGTGCGTTTCGTCAAACCATCGAGCAGGCAGCACAGTCTTCCATAGATACGCTTTTACCCTCAATGACAGCTGGACCGAGTACAACAGAATACAGATATCTCGAGAACAGCTTTTCAAAGTCTCAAACCATGTTTAACTTGACAAATCATCCCAAAAACAAAGCACTTATGACTAGAGACACTAAAAACTAGTGAGACGTGACGCGTTCAAAGAGAGATGCAACAAAAGCGCCCATCTGATGCAGGAGTACCAAGATAGACCATTAAAAATAGAGCAGATGGATAATAGGGTTTTATTACATGGCTCTCTGGAATACTCGAATTGTGTTCTGACTGGCCAATGACACCAGCTAGCGGTCTGATATTTCTGAGTAATAACCGCACATCTATACACCAGACTGTTTATCAAGGTATTGCAAGCTATCTTTACTACCTCTTGGATCACTGCGTGATCTCTACAAGTAAGCTAATAAATAATTTCAACTCAAATCAATGTTTCAAGTGTATTTATTTATTTATTTGGCAAGTAGTCTTTTAATGAGCTGGATAATGAGCAGTCAGACTTTCAATAATTCCTAAATAAACACTAACAGAACTCCGATGCAAACTGAAGGGTGGAATTTAGCTGTTCAGTGATTTATTTCTTCTCGCATAAATACATAATCTCAATGCAAATGAATATTTTATGACCATGTATTTATTTATTTGTTTGTTTAGTAGCCATGTAATAAGCGGTATATTGCTTCACATCGGGATCCTGATCACCCTGTCAGGGCTTGTTGCAATTAAAAACCAGCTTACTGTACATTATACCTTAAATATTAAATTATATGAAAATAAAACAAAAACATTTAGACTTTAAAGCCACTTTTTGTATTGTCGAAGTACTTTGTCTGTTGCCACAGTATATGGTGTAATGTTTTTGAATCCGAAATGTATTTATTTATTATATTACAATTACTTAAATTACTATATACTAAATATCTTTATTTGGGGGCCTTTCTCATGTACAGTACATGCATGTATTTATCACTGAATGCTTTGGCAACGCAGTCATGCCAATAAAGCTCATTTGAATTAAAATTTGAGAGTGTGAGTGAGTGAGCAAGCGAGTGAAAAGTGCTAAGAGTAGTTGGGCTTGTGACCAAATTTGCTTCTCTTGCTGCCTCACCCACCCACATTCACACACACAGGACAAAGCTGCCACTGCAGTAGACTGCTTGCCTCCTGTCAGCCATCTGGGCTGTGGCAGCTGCTGGGAGCAGACCCTTCAATGCTTCCAGAGAGAAAGAGAGAGAGAGAGAGAGAGAGAGAGAGAGAGAGAGAGAGATGGGGAGAGGGAGAAGCGGATAGAGCAAGAGAAAAGGAAAGACACTGAAACATAAAAAGGAAGTATTAGAATAAATGAGAGGGTTTGAAGCAGCGATAATAAAAAAAAGGCCACCAAGTATAACTTTTAAAAAACCTCAGGCACTCAGATCCATCTTATTTGCTCTTCCAATATATTCCACATTTGCTGTGCTTATGCAATCAAAACACAAGCAAACCCACAATATTAAAACATATATCACCATTAACAGCTGCTTTATGACATAACCTCTATTTTTTTATGCAACAATTTATATTCAGTCTGTGTGAATCTCCTTTTTATAAGCCTCTAACATGCATTGTGATGCACAACACCATAAGAATGCTGTAAAACTAGACATATGAGTGAATAAGTAGATGCACTGAAATAATGAGAACTGGCATGCGCTTTCTGAATTCTGACAATGGAAAAAGTTCGATCTAGTTGCTATTTCAACTTAAGTTGCATAGCTTTGGCTCGTATAGCTTAATCATTTAATCCCACCCTTGATAAGATTCCCATGGAGTACTACCTATTTTCCCACATAAATGATCATAGTAACGGCCATGACCTTTTCTAGACCTGTGATGTATGAGTCATCATAGCTCCTGCGCCTGGTGATGAATACGGATTCCTGAAGCAGAACAGGGCAGCATTACAGAGCACCTTCATTATGTCAGCATAATAGGAGATTCGTTGATGGATGTTACAATATACATTTGTACTTACTGAGTAGTAATATCCCATTAGTCAAAACGTATTGTTTGATTTTGTAGCTCCAGCAGTTGTGGCCCAGTGCACCCATATATGAAGGATTCTGTTCTATTCTTGCCGGCCAGTAACCAGATTTGCTACCATTTGTGAAAATATATGTGATAATTCTTCATTATAAAGCAGCAGAAGGAGGGAATGGCCATTAGTCAGGAGGAAGAGAGCAACACACCCATCCAACTCCTTTATCAGGCCTGCCTTCAGCTAAACACACAACTACAATGGATTTTTAAGATTTTTCTGCTTTTTCAACTACAACAACAAATTAACTTTACATCTGCCGAAAGGAAGAAGACTTAGTTGATTAAAAGTAGACTGTTGTAAGTTGGGTATATGTCAGCACTCGGGGTGATGAGATGGTTGAAAAATAAAGTCTGAGGAGGAGATGGTCAAGACTGGGAAGGTTATGCTCAGAGATAATGCCACATTGAGGCAGAGAAATGTGAAAAAGCTCCACCCTCTGCCCATTGACAGCCTTCCCTAACGAAATAAATTATTCATGAGGCTGAAAATAACACAAACACACACACACAGTGAGTGTGAAAAGAGCATTGAAAAGAGTGTGCAGTCAGATCTGGCTCCAGTGAACAAAGATCAGAGGCTGAAAAATCAGTGTTTGTTTACAATCTAAGTTCATCTCAATACTTTATCTGAAAGCATTACTTATGAGGCATGAGTACAGATTAGTAGAGGCATGCTGTGTTTATGTGCCTAAGTGTGTATATGCATGTGTGTTGTGTGTACTTGTACTGCTACATTGTGTTTATCTTATGTAATGTTGTGCATCTTGTTAGATATTGAGGTTAAATCCTTGCTCTGTTCTGCTCTCTGCACTGAGAGGTAATGGAGGCCTGACAGAGCCAGCTGGCCCCTGGAGACTCGGCATGACAGAAAGAGAGAGATAGGATGCAGACAAGAGGACCAAAATCACCTTTTGTATCACAGCATCACTGCACTCTTTGCATTTACCGCCAGCGGAACAGAGAGTCCCACAGAACTGCAGAACAGAGTGTTCCTCCTCATATTTCTCACCACTGGGATACAGCAACAGCATCACTTCAAAAATAAATAAATAAATAAATAAAAACAGTCCAGCTACGGAAATTAGCTCAGAAATTGTGGGAGTATTGAAAAACTGAGGGTGTGAGAAGCACACATAAACATACAGTATGTGGTCTGACAGGCCTTGTAAGCCCAGTACTAATAATCTATGACTCTTACATTATTACAAAGCTATTACCGTCAGATTTTAAGCCTGAATGCAAAATTGTTCACTCTCTTTATAATTTCTTCTCTTAGCAACTACTGTTGCAATAGACTGTATTTTATGTAAGCATTGTAGGCAACATACACAGTTTAAACAAGGCATGGAGGTCCCTCCACACACTAGAGTAGAAGGAAAAAAACATTATCAAGCACCAAAACGTTCCTCAGTGCAAAAACAATCTGGAATAATGTGAAACAATGTAACAGGCACCACTTTGCAGCCTGAACTTGTTCAAAACACTGAATCTTTGTTTCAACACCTGCACTAAAAACAAGCTAGACGCAGTGCAACGAATGAAACAGAACACAGATGTCTCGACATGTGATTTTGTAACTTAAAGTTATTTTTATCTTGACACGGTATCAAAAAATGTGCCGGACCTGCGCGAGACGCTGAGGAAACATTGAGACCCGGTGCAACAGTCAAAGCCATCCGTCCAGCATGTGTTTACAAAGGAAAACAATAAAAAAAACAGAGCAGACACACACAAAAACACATATGATCTACTCGAGTTCTCGAGGGGAGGGGGGGCATATAGACATGTACATATATGTCAGACACGAGTCTTTGGCTGCTGCATTGCGTCTTGTTGTTCCAGTTTCTTGCCTATTCATTATCTCAGGCTGTTATAACGTAATTTGTTACAATATTATCAAAACATAATGCATCATATTTTGTCATTATATAAAGACTCACTGGTCAACTCTTTGGGGCTGTCTGAACCGTGATTTTGCAATGGTTCAGACATGGCTTGACCGGAGACGCCATAACCATTGCATTTTACAAACGCAGTGTTAATGTGAAAATTGTTTTAAAGGCCCGGCGTTCTGTTCCATTCATCTGTGGTCCATCTAGCTGTTATAAAGGAAGAACACGCCTGGTGTGTGTGTGCTTCTCAAGAGTGTTGTGCGCCGTCTCTGCCCTGGACAGAAAGTTACCGTGTGCTCTGTTGGAAGCTTGATGCTGTGATGATTTATGCTGCTTTCCATTTAACTAGGAATTTCCAACTTCCTACTGGGAAAAGAGCAATGGAATGCCACTTATTTTTGGAATTCCAACATCGAAACTTGTGTGGAAATCTACAGACCCAGGTGTGTGATGTCACGCAAACATGTCTGCACCTGGAAAGATTTACAGAGTGTACAAACCCGACCCGAACCCAAAGTCATATTTGAAAAATTTACCCAAACCTGTCCAGAAACCCAGCTGTTTCAAGGATACCATCAGGACTAGGTCAGGTTGCAAACCTCTAAGCCATGTTAGTTAGTAAAAGATGCTCTGTTAGTGCGTCTGATTCCCCCACAACAAAAACTTCAGTCTGCACATTAGTAGTTTTCCAGATGAAAGTCCATATTTTTCAGATTCTGCCTGCTCTCGTTGTTTACTGTTTTAAAGCACAGTATGCCTCTGGGTTGGGCAACCGATCAGACCAGCTGAGTCATATGAGTCTTTGGGGAAAAACAGGTCAGAGCCAATTAAAAAAGGTGACCATGACTAAGAGGCATGAATCTTCACTCAGCAAATGGGGCCATGCAAAGGTGGTGTTTCACAGCCAACATCCTCAACCCAAGCACAACAATAAATATGGTAGTGTAAAACAAGTTTCGACAGAAGAAGTGGTGTTCTTTTATTTGCTATAAGCAGGCTGCTTTAGTTGTCGCTGACATTGCAAAGCACCACAACAGCTTTCTGTCAGAGTGAGATTGCAGCTAAATCAGCATGTGAAGAAAAGACAATCACTGGACATTATGAGAAAGAAAGAAAGAAAGAAAGGAATGTGAGAACAATCATTTAAGTTTGTTTTATCTTTCTAATATTCGTTTTCAAGGTCTCTCACAGTTTAAAAAGAATCAGATATCTATTTTGCTGAAATATTAATTCAGTGTAACAAACTTTGAAAATTGTCCTATGGCAATATAGTTCCTACAGCATTAACTGTCGTCCAGAGAATCTGCAGATTAAAGTAAGAAAAAATCTTAGCCAAAATATCAAATGATTGTTCTGTTTGTGCATGTCCTCTTTTTTTTTTTATTGAACAAAACACACAAATTAACAAGACATAGCAGCTTATACAAAGTATGAGACTAATGACACATATATATACACATACACACACAAAGCTATATATATATATCTCTCTCTCTCTCTATATATATATATATATATATATATATATATATATATATATATATATATATATATATATATAGTAGTGTATACAGGTACAGTGGTAAGTTTAAGCAATAGGTTAATTTAGTGTGCCTGTCCTCTTAAGGGTTTGATTCATTTGGAGCAACATTTGTGTTCTGAGTGAAACTAAATTGCCAAAAAATGACTTTGAACAAGGGGAGTATGAGTATGCCAGCGTACGCAATATTCACTTGTAAACACACACTCACAAATTAAAATGGATCAAAGCACAAATAGCATCTAAATCCATGTACACAGAGAGATCATCTGGTTAGTTGAAGCGTAGCTACACTGAAACTTTCAATGCAAAGAATGCTGTTATAAGGTAAATTATTTTTATAGTGTAACAAAATGACAAATAAGGTAGGCAGCTGAGGCTGCTTTTCTCTTTAAGACAGCAATAAAAAGCTTTCTCGCAGCCTGTGGAATTTATTCTGTATACATTTGAAAGTAACAGTAACTTAGCCCGTCTGACTGCTCTGCACCAAATGAAATGCAGATTAAGGGCCTATCATCACTGCAGGAAGCATATCATCAGTTTGCACCGAGGCTTTTCATTGCTCCTGTTCATTAAATTGCCAGATCTGCTTTTTCCACATCCTTTCTCAGCCATTTAAAGACTTTTTATGAGAACACATACTGTCACTGGTCTAAGTATAAGAAAAAGCAGTCACAACTGTTTCGAACAGCGGGCTGGTATGTGATGGGTTCCAACATGGCTGCTGCTCTCCTGGCTGCTCTGTCAGTTTGATGCTGATAGATGGAAACTATCCAAAGGAAGATGAGCTTAGATGAGTTCAGATCTGATGGTGGATCACAACACTGTCTCACTCTTTCACTGCATTCTGGAAGACAGCTAACTGTCATAAGTAGAGCGAGCCCAGGCTGAATTGGATCTGTTCTCTCTGCATCCACTAATCCTCTTTTGCACTTGATCAATCACGAGCTTGGCCAAAAGCAATCATAGAACCACACTGCAAAGAAACTGAAAAGAGACAGCAAGAATGCGTCTGCCCAAACAAAATCCCCCAAAAAAGAATGTTTCAGTCACAGCCGGTTTGCACCGGTTGTACTAGGACTTGTTGCAGCTCTGTTGAACAGATGTTCACATTAGATTTATTAGTGTCATGTCAGCATTACAGTCTAAGCAAATATCAAAGTAATAATAATGAGAGTGACTTTTTTCCCTCTTCAATTTAAAGGCTAAAACATTATTCTGTTAATGAACCACTGCTATTGCATTGTCAGTTTCCAATGAAAGTGCAGGGCAGCCTGCATGCCTCCATTTTCAGAAAAGGGCACGAAGCATCACAGCGTGAAACACCAGCAGGTTTTAAATTTCTGTCTCCGTATGTATGCAAATGTTTCCATTTTGCTTGATTTGTAAGACGAGGGGCACTATCATATTTCATCAAATGCAACTCTTCCCCACCTATTGATGCTGTGCTCTGCATAAAATATAAGGGCAAACTAAGAAATGTGGATGAGAGCATCGGAATCAGTGTTCTGCAAAACAGTAACACTATATAATTTACAATCAACACTGCACAAGAATCAATAACATTCCAAGTGACATACAATGACATTACAAGGACATATGAAAGAAACAGGGAAACATAATTTGATTTGTCATGAGAAGTGCCAGGCACACCTCGCATGCTCCTGTTCATTAAAGTGAAGCTACTACATGACCTAACAATCAAAAATAGATAACAATCCAGTTAAGGACAGAAATCACACATACTGTACAGAGCAAAAAGAGGTAAACTGCAATTGTTATCTTAAAAAGCTATTTCTACCTGATCTAGGCTAACCCTTAAATTAGTTTTGTTGGTGTAACCTAATGTTTTCAGCTTGATTCAGTGATTTATAATAATTAGGAAATTTAGATGTTACCATATGAAGCACATTTTTAGGTTAACATTTTTTTTCCCAGTGTACAGTGGAACACATGTGCCAGTGCCATCAGTTATTCAAAAATACATTACAAATGCAATTCACACAAAACAGTGACTTGAATACAACTCTTCTATGATGAACATGTTTTCAATTACTGAGTTCAATATCATTTCGATATATTTTCTGGGGCTTAAAGTAAATAAATGTCATGTGGTGCAACTGTCCGGAAACAGTAAAAAAAATCCAAAGTCTAATTAAAAGCTGAAATTCTTGAAAAAAGAAATATTGGCATGAGTTATGCTGAATAATCTTTTATGATTATTTCTTTAAACAAAATGCAGTGAAACAATTTTATTTTAAAATAGGATTAATATTTGAAAAACTTTTGCCCAGCAAAGTCATGTGGTGCAACCAACATGTAGGTAGAAATATTGTTGTCATGTGACAAAAATCATAAAACAGGGAAGATCTCTTTAGACCCACAAGACTGTGTGTGAAAATTTAAAAACAATTTATTATTTTGTCATATCATTAAATATCAGTATTTTTGAAATTTTAATGAAAATGCACATTTGATTCAGGTCATTTGATGTAACCATGAGAAAACGTATTGATATTCTTGACTTAAAAATTCATGATATCTGTAAAAAATATTTTTCACCTTGAAACATATGTTTGAAAACTTTTTTTAAATGAATGATGAAGTTGTGTACACTCATGTATTCAAGGTGCAAGGAAGCTATTTTAATACCTTTTACTTGATGGTTGTACCACATGACGTTAAAGACATACATTTTTTATTTTTTTTATTTTTTTTTTACAAAATGCTATAAATGTTTTTCAAAAAATTTGTTAAAACAACATGAACTGAAAGATTACATGTCTACAAACTTGACACGTGTTTTAAACCAGGTTTTCAAAATTATTTATAAAAATGTTAATTGTTTCTAATTTTTTAAGGACAACCTTATTTGTCAATGACTCATGTGCCACCTGCCAGCAAATGGCCTAATCTTGTCTGGTCTATTCACTTCAGTCTTTTACGATGGGCTTCAGAGGATGAACTGATGCCAACTCCAACTGTAAGACATGAGATACTTCATATGCCACTGCCTGAAACTTGGACTGACTTACTTGGAAACTAGGATAGACCCCACCGAAATGACCTGCCGGTTGAACAGCTATGCACCTCACTGATCTCTGCCTGCATCACCTTGGTCTAATGATTGACTACACTCTTAAAATGAATACATATACTATCAAATAATTGCCAACAAAAGCCTTCATCAGCCAACTAACAAAGCACAATGCATCTATGTGAACTTCTGCAGTTAATCCAGGATGAACTTCAAAGACATTAGTCATTAATCTTACAGTTCATACAAAATCTTTGTTTAAACACTGGCCCTTAACACTTACTTTTAAACCATGACTTGCACTATACATAGATAATTAATATTGGCATTATATTCAAGCTGTTTAGCCAGAAGGGAACTGCCCCCCACAGTGAGCCTGGTTTCTCCTAAGGTTATTTTTCTCCATTAACCAACATCTTATTGAGTTGTTTTGTTCCTTGCCACAGTCGCCTTTGGCTTGCTCACTGGGGTTCTAAATACAATTATTATTTAATTGTTTAATTATTTATTTTTATACACAGTTTACAATTACACAATAATGATTTTAAGACTTTATAGATTTTACAGTTTAATTTTCTGTTAATGATTTTCTGTAAAGCTGCTTTGAAACTATGTGTGTTGTGAAAAGCGCTATACAAATAGAAATGACTTGACTCAGTTATCAGTATCTTCATTAGAATTCATGTCCAATTCCTTTCTGGAAGCGTGTCTCTGTGCCCCTCCCCCTTCTGCCCAACACAACTAGATTTTTGCTGTGCTTATAGATAGTGCCACTAAGATGAAGAAAAAAAGTCATGCATGTTTCCCTCAAATTAATTATCACTTGACACCTGCCGCTCTTAGACAGTGGAAGACACAACATAAGACTCCTGTCTGTCTTCACGAAGAGCCTTTTCAGTTTGACCCTGCCCTATTCTGCCTCATGTAAACTGGTAAAAGTCTCTGTCTCTGCCCTTTTATGAAAGCACTCAAACAGTGCTGAAAAGGCACTGTATACACAAAGAGACCTCGATCTTCTTCTTCTATTATTCTTATAAATAAAGAAGAATACATGCTGAGAGGTGAGCTGCAGCCTAGTGTAGTTTGCAGCAGCCATGCTGCTCTGTGATTCTTCCTCAACCTCATCACATCTTCAAAGACATTTCCCAAAATACTCCACCCCCCATCATCAGTGCAGGTCCTTTGAGCATAGATTAACATGTGCTGGTGAGATAAAGAACCTCTTATTATATCCACACTAGGGCTGGGCGATATGGCAAAAAAATTAATGAAAAAATCTAAATTTTTATCAAACTTATGGACGATTCAATTTTTTTACCTTTTAAATGTACTCCAACATGATTCAAATTGCATGTTCTTTATTAGAATGCAAGGCAACCTGGTTAGACAAATCCAAGTTCTTTTCATTATAGGAAGCAAAGGTGTGCAATAAAAATGTACAAACGCACCACAGGGGGAAGTTGTCAACAGAGTGTAAATGTAAAATAAATTAAAATCTAATAAACACAGATTGCAAAACTGCAAAATACTTATTAGCCAGTGTAGATATTAATTTTATCTAAACCAAGTCTATCTAGAAAGTTATCTAGAAATCAATATCTATAAATTATCAAGTTTATCTAGAAAGTACTCAATGTATATCAAACAATTTGTGTATATTCATAAACCCCTGCAGATAGAGACGTGCCCTCTAGCAGTTTTCGTTGAGCAGCACAGCATTATGAAATAATTTATCATTACAATTCAACTAGCAAAGTTTGTCAAAATGATCGCTTGCCAAATGTTGGCTATAGATGCAGTACACAGAACAAAGCAATAATTAGCGATCTATCTGAATCATCATGGCAAAAGGCCTCTCCTTGACTTGAAATAAAGCTCCCATAACTGTCACGTAACTAATGCTTTTTCATGGGTAAAAAGAAAAGAAAGGAGACCGTTCATCAACATGCGCACGCCGAGGTCAGTTATGGTCTTAAACCGGTGTATACCTACATGATGGACGAAGCTGAGCTACAATCACACTGTGTACAATCGTACTGGGAATATTACTTCTGTCTTTTATATCAGTCTCCGTGTTGTTAACCTGTCACGTTCATTTGGAGCGTGCCACAAACGTGCAGCTTATCAGATCAGGAGCGGCATAAAGACAAGTGCTATGAATTCTTTTAGCGTTTAATAACTTGGTGTTCCCTATCTGTCACTCACTCGATGTTGTGTCGATGTAGTGACACTAGGGGTCACTCTTGGGAGCCCGAGACACCTCTGGTCTTTGATAAAAGGCCAATAAAAATTGGCAAGTGGTATTTGCATGCCACTCCCCCAGACATACGGGTATAAAAGGAGCTGGTATGCAACCACTCATTCAGATTTTCTCTTCGGAGCCGAACGGTCATGCTCATTGAGCTGAATTCTACTGTTCATTCACCTCTGCTGGATCTGACGGCGCATTTCAGCGGCTTCTCCCTCCTCTGCACTGGTGCACTGCAGAGAACGCCCCTGGGCGCTTCGGCAGAAAACAAAGAGAGTATATTTTCTAAAAGAGCTTCTTCCTCTAAAAGAGTATATTTCTCTAATAGAGCGGCACACACGGAATGTCTTTTTAAAGACGCGTCTTTTTAAAGATACCTTTCCGATTGTGTGTTATTCCTGGTTACGGTCGTTATCTCTCAACTTCGGATAGTCATGATCGCTGTCTTTCGTGTCTGGGCACGACCCACACGGAGGCAGCGTTTGTGGATGGTTCATGTTCTCATTGCGAGAACATGACCATGGCAACGTTGCGGTCGCGGCTTGCTTTCGTAAGAAAAGGGATCCCAATGGGATCGCCTCCGCCGGGAATCCCCCCGTGGACCTCCCATTCCCCAGCACGCTCGTCTGCCCCAGTCGGGCTTCCGGATGAGTTTGCCAGCTCATCTCACAGCGAGTCTGGCTTCTTGTTCGGAGCCCACGAAGATGATGAGCTCTCAAGCGCAGCATCGGAGAGCGGGCTTGTCCAGTCGGAAGCAGAAGCCTCAGCTGGGCTCCCACCCTCGGGAACAATTGCCCAGTCACAGGCTGATGCCGAAATGTTGGACATGCTTTCCCGGGCGGCCGCGAGCGTCGGGTTAGTAGAACCCTTCGCTCTCCCCTAAACCCTCGCGGCTTGACAATTGGTTCCTGGGCTCACAGCACCGCTCAAAGCAGCCATGCCCTGCTCCAGTGCCTTTCTTCCCGGAAGTGCACGAGGAGCTAACAAAATCTTGGGAGGCACCATTTTCTGCCCGGCCCCGATTCCGCAGTACCCCCGCTCTCACTACCCTCGATGGCGGGGCGGCCAGGGGCTATACGGCAATTCCCCCGGTGGATAAGGCGCTCGCGATGCACCTATGCCCGCAGAGCGCTGCCACCTGGCGCGGACGCCCTAAGCTCCCATCCAAGCCCTGTAGACTCACGTCGTCCCTGACGGCTAAAGCCTACAGCGCTGCTGGACAAGCCACCTCTGCCCTGCACGCCATGGCTCTCCTGCAGGTCCACCAAGCCAAGGCGTTGAAAGAACTGCACGAGGGTAGTTCCGCCCCAGATTTGATGCAGGAACTGCGCTCCGTGACCGACCTCACTCTCCGAGTGACGAAGGTCATGGCGCGGTCTCTCGGGCAGACGATGGCCACATTAGTGGTCCAGGAGCTTCATCTTTGGCTCAACCTGGTCGAGATGGGTGAGGCCGACAAGACACGGTTTCTTGCTGCCCCCATTTCCCAGGCTGGCCTATTCGGTGACACCGTCGAGGACTTTGCCCAGCAGTTCTCGGCGTTGAAGCAGCAGACGGAGGCTATCTGGCACATCCTGCCCCGGCACGGCTCAAGATCCCGCACCCCGTCTGCTTGTCGCAAAGGGCGTCCCCCTGCGGTGACTGCACCAGCTCCGCCGCAGCCCACCCCTTCGGCCCGGCCCCAGCGTTGCGCCTACTGCAGGAAGCAGATGCCACCCGTCTCAAAGTCGGCACCTAAGAACCCACGGAGGTCATCAAAGCGCCCCTGAGACGGGCGACACAAGGACGAAGGAACCCACTCACCTGGAGCTGGTAAGAAGACCACTCCATCCCCCGGTGGAGAGCCGGGTGGAAAATCTTTTGTTGCCTTTTTGTTTGATTTCGCCGCATGCCCAAGTGGCTGCGGTACCCAACAGTTCTGCAAAAGAGCGGTTTCCTTCCTCCCTGGGTCACATACCTGGTGTGCACGGTCGTCATCACGACCACCGTCCATGGGTTTTTCCTTGCAGGATTGGCACTCCAGCGGTGGTCTTTCCACCCCTGAGCGCCCAGCTGTGGCACACGATGTGGCAGTCTCCATGGGTTACGAGGACAGGCCTCTTCCTCCCCCGTCCCTTTGGTCCCCCTTGCGCGGAACTCGGATGCGTGGCTTGCACTTTCCAATCCATCGCGATGGCTGATCCGGACCATTCGACTCGGCTACGCGATTCAGTTCGCCATGCGCCCGCCCAGGTTCAGCAGTATTCACTTCACCATGGTCAAGAACGAAAACGCTGCAACCTTGCGCGCGGAGATCGCTACCCTCCTACGGAAGGGTGCGATAGAATCTGTCCCTCCAGCCGAGATGAAGAAAGGGTTTTACAGCACCTACTTCATCGTATTGAAAAAAGGCGGTGGGTTGCGGCCAATCTTGGACCTGCGAGTACTGTACCAGCCTTACACAGACTCCTGTTCAAGATGCTCATGCAAAAACGCATTCTGGCGAGCGCCCGGCATCAAGATTGGTTCGTGGCGGTAGACCTGAAGAACGTGTACTTCCACGTCTCAATCCTTCCTCGACACAGACCCTTCCTGCCTTTGCATTCGAGGGTCAGGTGTATCAGTACAAAGTCCTCCCTTTTGGCCTGTCCCTGTCTCCTCGCGTTTTCACAAAGATCGCAGAGGCTGCCCTTTCCCCGTTAAGGGAGGTGGGCACTCGCATTCTCAACTATCTCGACAACTGGCTAATCCTAGCTCACTCTCAAGACATGTGCGCACACAGGGACTTGGTGCTCTCACACCTCAGCCGACTAGGGCTTCGGGTCAACTGGGAAAAGAGCAAGCTCCTCCTGGTTCAGAGCATCTCTTTTCTCGGTTTGGAGCTGGACTCTGTCTCTTTGACGGCATGCCTTACGAACGAGCACACCCAGTCGGTGCTGGCCTGTAGCTCAGCTTCGTCCATCATGTAGGTATACACCGGTTTAAGACCATAACTGACCTCGGCGTGCGCATGTCGATAAACGGTCTCCTTTCTTTTCTTTTTACCCATGAAAAAGCATTAGTTACATGACAGTTATGGGAGTTTTATTTCAAGTCACGGAGAGGCCTTTTGCCATGATGATTCAGATAGATCGCTAATTATTGCTTTGTTCTGTGTACTGCATCTATAGCCCCTTCTGACTTTTTCAGAGGCTCCTGGGGCATATGGCATCCTCGGCGGTAGCCAACCCGCTCGGGTTGATGCATATGAGACCGCTTCAGCACTGGCTTCAGACTCGAGTCCCGAGATGGGCATGGTGCCATGGGACAGATCGCGTGGTCATCACACCGGTCTGTCACCATCTTTTCAGCCCTTGGACCAACCTCTCGTTTCTATGGGCAGGTGTTCCTCTAGAACTGGTCTCCAGGCACGTCGTGGTCACGACAGACACCTCCAAAACAGGCTGGGGCTCTGTTTGCAACGGGCACGCAGCCGCCGGCCTGTGGATGGGCCCGCGACTGCATTGGCACATCAACTGCCTCGAGTTGTTGGCAATTCTGCTCGCCCTGCGGAGGTTTCGGCCACTGATCCAGGGCAAGCACGTGTTAGTTCAGACAGACAACACGGCAACGGTAGCATATGTCAACCGCCAAGGCGGTCTGCGCTCTCATTGTATGTCACAACTCGCCCACCGTCTCCTCCTCTGGAGTCAGCAGCACTTCAAGTCGCTGCGAGCCACTCACATCCCGGGCAACCTCAACACTACAGCGGACGCGCTGTCACGGCAGGTTACCCTCAGGGGAGAGTGGAGACTCCACCCTCAGGTGGTCCAGCTGATTTGGAGTTGATTCGGATGGGCACACTGGTAGACACAATCACTCAGGCTAGGCCCCCTCTACAAGGTGCCTGTATGCCTTTAAGTGGCGTCTGTTCACTAAGTGGTGTTCTTCCCGACAGGAAGACCCCCAGAGATGCGCAGTCGGATCAGTGCTTTCCTTCCTGCAGGAGAGGTTGGAAGGGAGGCTGTCCCCTTCCACCTTGAAGGTGTTCATTGCCGCCATAGCTTCACACCACGACGCAGTCGACGGTAAGTCCTTAGGGAAGCACGACCTGATCATCAGGTTCCTAAGAGGCGCCAGGATGCTGAATCCCTCCAGACCGTGCCTCGTTCCCTCATGGGACCTCTCTGTAGTTCTTCAGGGTCTACAGAGAGCCCCCTTTGAGCCTTTGCTGTCAGCCGAGCTTAAGGCACTCTCCTTGAAAACTGCCCTCCTTACTGCGCTCACTTCCATCAAGAGGGTAGGAGACCTGAAAGCGTTCTCTGTCAGCAAAACATGCCTGGAGTTTGGTCCAGGTTACTCTCACGTGATCCTGAGACCCCGACCGGACTATGTGCCCAAGGTTCCCACCACCCCTTTTAGGGACCAGGTGGTGAACCTGCAAGCGCTGCCCCAGGAGGAGGCAGACCCAGCCCTGTCGTTGCTGTGTCCGGGGCGCGCTTTACACATCTATTTGGATTGCACGCAGAGCTTTAGGATCTCTGAGCAGCTCTTTGTCTGCTTTGGAGCACAGCGGAAAAGGAAGCGCTGTCTCCAAGCAGAGGATCGCCCACTGGCTCATTGACACCATAACTATGGCATATCACGCCCAGGACACGCTGCCCCTGGTAGGGCTACGAGCCCATTCTACCAGGGGTGTAGCGGCTTCCTGGGCCCTGGCCAGGGGTGCCTCTCTAACAGACATTTGCAGAGCAGCAGGCTGGGCAACACCCAACATCTTTGCAAGGTTCTACAACCTCTGGGTGGAACCGGAAACATCCCAGGTAGTGGCACGCAATACAAGCGGATAAGCCCGGGATAGCCGGCCGGGTCTATCGCTTGCACATAGCGCCTTCCACCTCCTTTTGAGCTGAAGACGTGCGCCATTAATTCCCAGTAGTGTTCACAAACTTTGTTCCCTGGTTGACTTCCTCCGAGCCCTGTGGCAGTCGACTTTTCGGAGAGACTCGCTGCCAGCCCAGTACACGTGCTAACTAAGAGTCCTGTTATGGGGTAGGTGCTCCGCATGTGGTGGTTCCCTGTAAGGCTAACCCCATGTGATATATATCTTCCGCTAATTCATTTCCCTGTTGGCAAACTGCGTCTTCCTTGGGCAGAGCCCCTCTGCCCCAGTCTCCATGTTGTAGTAATTCCTCCCCCGTTGGGTAGGATCTACCTTGAAGACTCTCCACATTGTTGGAAAGACCATGTGACGTATTCTTCCACTTAAATATCCCCCCCTCTTTTTGGGCGAGGTGTGGTCTCCACGGTGTCTTCCCCTTGGGAGGGACACCCCCCGACTAGATCTGGCGGCCCAGTCGGATAATCCCCCTCCTTTTTAGGGAGTGGAAAAAGAGAAGGGGAAAAGAGGCCACGACTGGGTTAAGCCTGTCTCTATCTCTTGAGTAGTCGACTTGTCCTCAAAGGGCCGTTCGACACTCATAACTATGTTGGGGGAGGTTACGTGTCGACCTGGTGTGCTGGCTATGAGGCACACAGTAGTCTGCCCACCACACTCCACCAGTTCACGTAACACAGTTCAGCCAATTGTGGCGTTTCGTATAGGGACCCCTAGTGTCACTACATCGACACAACGTCGAGTGAGTGACAGGTAGGGAACGTCATGGTTACTTGTGTAACCTCCATTCCCAGATGGAGGGAACGAGACGTTGTGTCCCTCCTGCCACAACGCTGAACTACCCGCTGAAATGGCCAGACCTTATATCGGCTCCTCAGCATAAAACCTGAATGAGTGGATGCATACCAGCTCCTTTTATACCCGTATGTCCGGGGGAGTGGCATGCAAATACCACTCGCCAATTTCCATTGGCCTTTTATCAAAGACCAGAGGTGTCTCGGGCTCCCAAGAGTGACCCCTAGTGTCACTACATCACCACAACATCTCGTTCCCTCCATCAGGAAACGGAGGTTACACAAGTAACCATGACATTATTAATTTAGCAGATATGAGCAGGCCTACACTGAATCTGCACCTACAGAACACTTAAGCTAGGGAGATCTCTACAAAATTGTAATGCTGTAATTCACAAAGTTATATTTGATTATTCCTTCAGCTACCATTAAAAAATGTAGTATTCTCAGCTCAGTTTAATGGACAAATTTCACCCAAAAATAAAATCCTGTCATATTTACTCGTATTTTCAAATGGATACTTTTGGGTCCATATTTAAAGGAATATCCCTGGTTCTATGAAAGTTAAGCTCAATCGACAGAATTTGTGGCATACTATTGATAACCACAAAAATTATTTTTGACTTGCCCCTCCTTTTCAAGGTTCCAGTGAGGCACTCACAATAGAAGTGAATGAGGGTCATTTTTGGAAGGTTTCAAAAGGTATGCCACAAGACATAAAGAATATGTGTGTAAACATGATTTTAGTGTGATGAAATCACTTACTAACCTTTTCTGTGTAAAGTTATTTACAACTTCGTTACCATGACGATGTAATGTCAACAAACCCTAAAACCCTGAAATGACTGTAAAAATGACCATATAAACAACTTTACAGCTCAAATAATACACAAGTTTCATAAGAAGAATTAAATCAAGTGCTTTTATACAATTATAAGCTTAAAATTTCTGCCCTTAAACCCACAAAAAAATTGTCCCCATAAATTTTTGCTTTTTTTAAAGAAAAGGAGGAACGAGTCGAAATTAATGTTTGTGGTAATCAACTTTATGCCCCAAATGCTGTCGATTGAGCTAACTTGTACTGAACCTGGTGTATTCCTTTAAGCTTTAAAGTGAGTGCTCTATCTACTGTCATTGTATTGAAAAGATGAATGTAGATATTCATTAAAACATCTCCTTTTGTGTTCCGCATAAGAAAGTCAAACACATTAGTGTAGTCTAGCACATTCGCAAGTATACTGTCACATATTCCGTTTTTTGTCTTGACTTTTATGTAGAAATTCTGGTTTAGTTCCCTGTTCCTGTTTCCTGTTAGTTTTGTAGTCCTTTGTAGTTTCTTTTCATGATTGGTTTTCCCCTGATTGTTTCTCCAGGTGTTCCTCGTTCCCTTGTTTTCCCTTGTGTATTTAAGCCCTTATTTTCCCCTGGTTTCTTTGTCAGTCTTCATCTGTATTATGCTGTGCTTTGTTCCCTGTGTTTTGTTTCGTTATGTTCTGAGTTACCTGGTTTACTTTTGTTTTATTAAAATGCTGCATTTAGATCCTCATTCCTCTCCTGTCTCGTCACAGAAAGGCTGACCAAGAAATGGATCTAGCAGCCGTCAGGATTCTGCTCCTTCAGCAAGGGGACTGTCCAGTTGAGGATCACACCCGTGAGTTTTTAGAGCTGGCAAATGTAGTGCACTATCCAGACCGCTCTCTGGTGGTTTTCTTCTGGGCCGGTCTGAATAGTGCACTAAGGGAACTCATGCCTCCGGCTGATTCTCACTGGATGCTCGGCTCTGGAACTTAGCGGTTCCCTTTATACAGTGGATTATGGCAGGAACCCTGGGCCAAAACCTGCGTCCACGGCCCCCGTCGTGATGCCTTCCACGGCCCCAGTCTCCATGTATGATCTGCCACTGATGTCGGTGCGTAAGTCCATGAAGACCCTACCTCAAAAATTGTCTGCGCCCACACCTGCCACGGTCAACGAGTTGCCAGCCTCGTCCGTCCCAGAGCCAGCATTGCCAGCCTTGTCCGTCCCAGAGCCAGCGCTGCCAGCCTCGCCCGTCCCAGAGCCAGCGTTGTCAACTTCGGCCATCCAGAGGAGGAGAAGAAAAGTTTCTGTTCCCAAGTCTCTTCCCATGTACACGACCACGGAGGTCGTTTCCGAGTCTCCTCCCATGCCCACGACCACAGAGGTCATTCCCAAGTCTCTGTCCATGCCCACGACCACAGAGGTTGTTTCCAAGTCTCATCCCATTTTCACGACCCCGGAGGTCGTTCCCGAGTCTCTTCCCATGTTCACAATCATGGAGGTAATTTCCCATTCAACCAGGTAACTCAGAACATAACGAAACAAAACACAGGGAACAAAGCACAGCATAATACATATGAAGACTGACAAAGAAACCAGGGGAAAACAAGGACTTAAATACACAAGGAAAAACAAGGGAACAAGGAACTCCTGGGGAAACAATCAGGGGAAAACCAATCATGAAAAGAAACTACAAAGGACTACAAAACTAACAGGGAACTAAACCAGAATTTCAACATAAAAGTCAAGACATAAAACAGGGAACATCTGACATATACACAGTATGTCCACCCATCTATTTTTCTAAGGATTTTGCGTATGCTCACCTAAAATAAGTAATGATACATATCAAAGGATTTTCAAACTACAGAGGCGATGCCACAGCAGAGTGAACTGTGGATTCTATTGAAGCACACGAAGTGGCGGAAGCACTAATGTGAAGGCAAGGGACAGACAACCAATCAGAACATTTGTTTCAGCCAGGATGGGATATTTTGCAAACAATCATATTCTCCATATCAGGACAGGGGGTGGGACATTTCAAATGCTGATGTGCAAACAGAGCCATTATTAAAATGTGCTGTAAATATAGTTTGCTCCCAAACACAAACATACTTAAAAAATGTTATGCATTTAAACCCCACTGCAGATTCTGGATATGAGGCACAAGAACAAAAATGACAGCTATCAGTGGTTATGGCTGCTTGTGCAGAGAGTTTACTCAACTTAAGAGAAACTTACCAATTTCTGCAGGGAGAAGGATCTTTCAGGCACAAAACTAGAAAAGACAAACAAAAAGATTAATGAGAGCAATATTGCTGCACAAAAAGCAAACTGCAATTTCCCCACAGCAGCTACAGAATGTTAAGCATTTTATTAATGGATGTTAAAAAAAACTGTGTCTCCTTCTAGGGGAGGTCAGCAAGACAATATGACTGCCAAACATTTCTATTCTAGTGAATGATCACATCATGATGAGTGATGAAGGACTGCGGCCAGTTTGACCGACAGATGTCTATAACAGCCACCCAGAATGCAAAAACAAACAGGAAACATATTTTCACTGACATGTATCTCACAGACTTTAGCTCTATTTGAAGCAGAGAGTTGATTTGCGTGCCATGATTACTGAGTACTAGCTCACAAAGAGCCTAATTCAGTCAACTGTGCTACTCTTCTGGCGCACACTGAGAAAGCGAGGAGGAAGAGGAGGAGGGGCGTCCCACCCGAGACAGGGAGCAGAATATGCAAGTGATGCAGATTCGCTCTCTTTCCTCTGTTACTGACAGTGCCACTTGTTAACTGGGGGGAGGGGTGGGGGCCCACATACTTGGGTGACTTTGCCAGTAATTTGTACACCTAATTGTGGAAGTGTCCCATAAATTTCCAGAGGGGCATGCATCTTCCAGATGGACTGTGTGTGTGTGTGTGTGTGTGTGTGTGTGTGTGTGTGTGTGTGTGTGTCTGTTTAAGGGTTTATGGCCTTTTAACTAAAATAGCATCAATTGTTTAAGGAAACAGGAAACAAAAATCAAGTGCAAACTAAGTAGATAGGTAAAATTTGTCATGACAAACTTTTATGTTGGCATGACAAAAACCTTGTTTGAAAGCTACTTTAAAGGTGGGTGGGTGGATGGATGGATGGATGGATGGATGGGTGGGTGGGTGGATGGACGGACAGAGGGACGCACGGCTGGCTTAGGGTTTTTTCATAATCTATCTCTCTGCAGAATGATGAATAATAGTGTGCACAAATGCACCTGACTACAACTCTTTGACATCTTGCTAGTAAACACTGCACTTTCAAATGCAGTTCACCACAACAGCTACTGGAAAAACCATGGTGATAAATCGAGTAATAGGATTCAGCTCTATGGACAGCTGGAAAAACTGAGAAAATGCCAGAGAAAAATAGCTGCACACTTTCTCTTCTTTTGAACACACACACAAACTTTCCATTAGACTTCCGTCACTATCTTTCCCTGCCTCTCTTTCACAAAGCCGTACTCTCAAAGCCATTTTGATAAAAGCTGCCATCTGGGGCAGAAGCAGGGTCTAATTTTCCATCAAACCCTGTCAAATGGCAGTGGCCATGCCAGGGACTAAAAACGAAATGTTTTTCATTTCGGTCCGTTGTGAGCAAAAACTGTATTTTTTCATTCTTTTTCCAAAGTTCCACAGCCTCCTATCCAAATGTTAACTGGTTAGAACAAAATAAAATAACGGTTAATAACATTCTTTTTAAAGTGACAGTACTCTGCGCTAAGGGGTGGGTGAAATACCAATTGCAGTATTGCCAGATCTCGCAAGAGAAACAAGCAACCTGGTCTGGAAAAACAAGCCCAAAATAAGCCACTTGTCTCAAAATAAACAAAACATTTGCAATGTATCACAATAGAAATCATAAACAAGCATACAGTTAATGAACTGTTAAGTAAAATTTTAATTAAAGATCTGCTTCTGAGTCAAAACCCGGCAGCATCAAATCTGTATTAATGCATCATATCTGACAATAATTCAGTGAAGACTTGGAAACAACTGAGAAATGTACTTTTAACCTCTAATAATGTTTTTCTTGTATCTGGATTAGCCGCGCATGTACAGTATATGTAGTAATTATACATAGTTGTTCTTAATTCACAGAATACGACATCCACAACAGGCAATTAGGCAAAGAAATGTGTGATGCAACAAAATTAACCATTTATAACCCATTTCCAGCATTTAAAAATAAAGTTTTCACTCCAAAACAATTGAAAATCACTTTGTTCCGGTTTTCATTTATGTTCTGCTAAACGTTTTGTTAGTTTTCGGGTCTCGTTTTCGTTCCTTGAACCGTTTTTAGTCCCTGGGCGATGCAATTAATGACCATTCTTTACCACATTAGCTCAACACAAGGGTGTCTGTACCTGTTTTAAAGTGTTCACTTTCACAATGTCAGTAATTCCACTTTTGAAGATATAAAAAAAATCAACAAATTGATTTTTATGTCAATCTAACAACTAGGACCATAATGCACTGTGCATCATCACAGTGCTGCACATGGTGGTAAACCCATAGCCTATTTGTGTCTTCAAAAGAGTGCTGCATTTCAAGTTAAGAGTAAGTACTGTATGACTCAGGCTCCCATGGGAGGAGGAAAACAACCTGCGCTCCTTAGCAAAGGCTTTAGTGAAGCCAAATAATAGATACACCTTTTATTGCACTACTGGCTTTACCAGGTTTATTTTATGCTGTGCAGCCTTCACAAACAAATAACATCTGTAAGGCATCAGAGGGGCTGCTGCAGTAGGGTTGAAGCATGCGTTTACATACAGAGCTTTATTACAAGCCCTTTTTTATCTGTTCACCACACTTCGTGTTGTTAAAGTGTCATATCCTGCCATGTGGAAAACACTGCTCCCAATGCTGACAGACTCTAAAGAAGCTTGATGTTACAGTTACCTTGATACAGATGCATGCTTGTACCAAATAATACGTTTTATTTATAGAGTGCCTATGTGAAACCACTTGTAAAGCTCTTTAATATGCATGACAAAGGAAACTAAAAGGTGTGTGACAGAACAGAGAATACAACAAATATCAAGGTGAGAGGAAAACATGTAATACATGAGGGGAGGAGAAAAGATACATAATTTTCTTTGGAATGTTTACATTAAAAGACTAAATATGGTTTTGTACAGGGGAAATGTTACTTGTTTACTCTTCCGCTGCTTCGTTGTCACTCATTCTCACTAGGGATGCACCGATCCAATACCTGGATTGGTATCGGCACTGATACTGAAGCTTTTAGATGTATCGGGTATCAGTCTGACGAGCCCAATCCAAATCTGATACTGTGTGTTAGTCATGTTCGTTACTGTCAAGCTCCAAAAATGACATAAAAGAACCATAAAAACACCACTAAAGCAGTTCATATGACTCGTGCATTTTATTCAAAGCCACTTGAAGATGTGTGATAGCTCTGTGAATCACAAAAGGCTGTGTTTAATAAGTAAATATATAGTATGTGCAGCGCCAGTGTGTTAGTGAATGGTGCTGCTCTGTTGACACAAACTCACGCACAGGCTCCTTCACAGCGGTGCGCAATATTTGAGCGCTACTCAAGAACAGCATCTCAGATGTAGATGCTCAATAGTTCGGTTCACTTATAATATGCATTTAGAATGGCACCAGAAGTGCATTTTACCAGAATTTGAATAAGAAGCGAATTAAACTACTGTGAACTTGCCTACAAACAGACACATACAGGACTTCCTGGAGAGTTCACAATGTCAAAATAAAAGCGTGAGGGTTTAAAAAGTGCACGATTTAAATATATTACTGTTGTATTTAAAATTAAAATTAAAAGTCAATAATAATAATATTAATAACAATTTATTATTATTATTATTATTATTATTATTATTATTATTATTGTCATCATTAGTATTTGTTTACAATTTATAACAATATTTAAGTTCAGTGGGTTCCAAAAAATAACTTTGTGAATGAAAAGTGGACTTATGTCTTACAACTAAATTGAACAAAAAAAAAGATATCTGAATCCTTTAAAGTCCAGATACAAGCTGAAACATTTTAGAAAAAAAAAAAGGGGCAAAAATAAAACACTGGTTTCTTTTCTACTGAAGATTTGAAGACTGGAATTACTGTTAATTTTGCTGCTACATTACCCAGTATATTAGTTAATAATAAAGTGTTTCTTAATAAGCTATACATTTATATTGAAATAATGTGTAGTTAGAGGTTTGTGTTTCTTTACATATTAAAGAGTACTCCCAATTAGTTCCACACAATAATGTAAAGATATTCTAAGCTGATTATGCAAAAAAAAACAACACTGGTATCGGCTTGGGATCGGTATCGGCCGATACTGAGATTTCCGTTATCGGAATTGGATTGTAAGAGAAAAAGTGGTATCGGTGAATCCCTAATTCTCATATAATGAATAACTGCGCTAAAGCTATGCATTACTCCTGCCGAAAATATGAATCCTTCTCACCTTGTTCTTTGGATTAATGTGTTTATTCACATCAGTTACAGCAAATTACGTGCACATCATTGATAGTGTTTGCAAATTCTGACTCTAGAAAACATAATGCGAGGGTTCGCCGCTGTCTGTGGTGCTGAAATACGCATTCAGAATTAAATGAGCAGAATTCCCACCAAACAGAATGACGATTCACACGATGAAGATGTTTGATGCAAGTTAACCACGCAGTTACAGGCACACAACACTTTCCTCATGTATGTGTAGATTACATGATGGTTGTTTATAATATATTTCATTTACTCACTTTTGATAAACATTTATGCCCGTTATCCCTGAAAGAAAAAAAAATCAATGTAATAATCCAGAAATCACTTTATTTTCTGTATAGTCACAGCACAGATGTCTCCCACTGAAATCACGCAGCAGCTCTGCTCACCACTCACACACACATATGTGAAACAGGCGATACTCTTTGGATACTTTGTTGGTTTAATGTTATTTCTGTTAAAGGAAGTGGAAAATTATCACAATCCTCTGAGTAACAGGCTAGCACCTGCATGTTTGTTTACTCAAGGTGGCTGCTGACTCCTCGCATGTGCATCATACCGATTGCAGCACCTCCCACAGTCCCTCTTCTGAGGGTAAAAAAGTCTGTCTAAAGTCCCTCTTAATGGCTAAGAGGAACTATAGTTCCTCATGTGTGAAAACAATGAAAAGTGCTACCTAAAACGGGTTTTAGTTCCAGTGGGAAAAGGCCTTATCTCTTGCAACCCTAGCAACGCCCCTGGTTCACATGACACAGTACTAGTTGAAGTTTCTCAAAGATACCTTTTAAAAAGTAGCTTTCGTTTCAACTGATTATAGGTATTGATCCACTTCATACTTGAGCTGTATCTTACAAAGATCCCCATGCCAACTGCAACACTCAATTGACAGACGATGATCGACAATATCGGGAAATGGCAAAATCATGGATCTGGGAAGTCGGCAAATCTATTAAATGACCAGGGTGTGAAACTACCACCCACCAGATGCGATGAAGCTGAATCCAGTTTGCAAGTTCTTCGTCCAAATGTATTTCATTCGCAGGTTTTGCTCATCTACCAGCAACAGGCAGGCGACCTGTAAGACGTCTTGGAGTGACACATGACAAGAAATGCTGTTAGTCACAAAGACACACGCTTGAAGAAACACACTTTATTATATTTTTTTAAGAACAGGCAAAAGAAAAGCCATCAATGCTTGTGTCTGATTTACTGTTTGTTCAGAGGCGTGCAGCACGAGCCAGTCTTGTGTGCACAATGTGTTCAGCCACTGGTTACTACTGTATATTGTGTATTTTAGCACAGCTGGAACACTGTATTGACCAATCAGCAGTAGGGACTGGAACTATTCATATCATAGGCTAACTTTAAGTTTCCTTTTTTCCTAAATGCAGAACCTTAAAAAAAGGCAACTTCAGTATAACTTTAGTTCCAGAATATGGAGTCTGTGGAACAACTAAATAATCATGCCTCTGCTGACAGAGGCTAAAGGGAATGACCTGGATGAATGATGTTAATGCTCTTTCATCTGTCTCTACCTCTGTAAGATCCATCTCACTATCCCTATGGTACTTACTCTCTCTCAGGCTTTCCCTCTAAATCACTTGAGCTCATTGTGCTCTTCCTCTGCCTCCTTGTCTCTGTTATTCAAATGCACATTTCCTCCCTTTGTTCTGAAGTATGAGCGCTGGCTATAGTTTAGCAGCCATCAGTAATGCACCAGACCTGCTGACATCTCAGCAGCCGCAGCCTAGCAGATTTTGCAGGAGAGAAGAAAATCTATTCCCATCGATCTCCTTCCTCACTTAGGCTTCCCTCACAACACACTTTTTATTTCACAGGCTTGCATAAGCCCCTTTTCCCTGCCATTTACACCCTATCAACCCCCATATGAGTTTACAGTCTGCTGTGCCCTTGTATCCCAGAGCAAAGCTGATCTCTGCACTAAAGAAAGGCATAGGTTTGCTTACCAATAGTATATTATGCAACTTAAATGCAAAGGGCGTAATAAACCACCCATAATGGGCCAAGATTATCTTTATTGTCCTGTAACAAGCATCCCATGCCAACGAGAGGATCAAGAGCTGGCCTATTTAAGAGCCTTCTCATCCACTGTCTTTGCACTGGGGCCAGCAAAACTGTTTTAAAGCAAGCTTGAGGGAACTTAATCATAAGTTAACTTTAAGTTAAACATAATGTTAATAATAACAAGGATTATAACTTTTATGAACTGAAAATGTTCATGCCAGGCCAAATGGACACTGCCCTTTAGGTTGCTGCCCTTTAGGTTATATCAAATGGAATTCATTTGTTAACTGTTAATATCGAAGATTTGGATAACCCATAAGACAAAGGCTTCGTTGGGTGGTGAGTCGGACACATCCCGTAGGAAGGTTAGAAAATGTCTATTAAAGTCTGAATTTGATTGCCGTTAAATCAAGGGAGACTAATTGGCCAAAAATTATTTTGCAAGTGCTGACACAAGAACTTTGATAATGATTATCTGTCCACTTTAAAATGGCTTGTTTAATGCCCTACTTAGACTGGCAAAGTTGCCAATGACAAGGTCAGGCTATAGCTCTGTCACAATAACAAGTGAGCTGCCTACCTATACAGCATTTTAATGCATCATTGGTATGATGTGAAGGCCGTTCCAAAAGGTATGCAGCAAAATTATCAGCCTGATCTCATGAAAATTGTGTGACTGTGGCAACATTTTCACAAAATGATTTTACATGGTTCATTACATGTGTCACGGCGGTTCCAAGGTAATATGTCTACTGTCCGGTGCTAAACACAAGTTAAATGTTTTCCCAAGCTGATGCTGTTTTTAAGGTTAATGCTCTATCCAGTTTTAAATAAACAAAACTGAATACCCTTTTCTAAACCTTAAACCTAAAAAATAACAGATTTAACTGAAAACTAACCTTCTGCGCTGGAACAAGCTTGTAAATGTAGTTGGTTACGTAAAGCAAACATAACAAATATGGCCTTACAATTCATGTGCTGTATTTAAATGTCATAAGATACCATTGTGTTAGGAATACAGTGAAACGTTTTTATGAACTGATATATTATGTAGGCATAGTAATGTGATTCTATGAGACCAGATAGAAAATTATGCTGCCTTATAAGATACCTTGTTTCAGTCAAACTCTAAGCCAGCAATGCATGAATCCTGCCTAAAGAGAGCTTATGAGATGGTCTAAACCCTATCTGTTTGATCTATTTTGGAACAGTGGTTTATCTATTTAGATGCGCTTCAATGTGTAGCTTTTAAGAAAAGTTGGATAGAGTGGATCCAGGCCTGAAGCATTTCAGCAGAGCAGCATATTGACTTGTTAAAGCAATTACATCTAAATAGTAAACACAGACCTGCCACCAAGCATTTCAATTGCTATTAATTTGTTCCAAAAGGCTTTAGAGCATCAAATATACAGCGCATCCAGAAAGTATTCACAGCGCTTCAATTTTTCCTCATTTTGTTATGTTACAGCCTTATTCCAAAATGGATTAAATTCATTATTTTCCTCAAAATTCTACAAACAATACCCCATAATGACAACGTGAAAGAAATTTGTTTGAAATCTTTGCAAATTTATTAAAAATAAAAAATGAAAAAAATCACATGTACATAAGTATTCACAGCCTTTGCCATGACACTCAAAATTGAGCTCAGGTGCATCCTGTTTCCACTGATCATCCTTGAGATGTTTCTACAACTTGATTTGAGTCCACCTGTGATAAATTCAGTTGATTGGACATGACTTGGAAAGGCACACACCTGTCTATATAAGGTCCCACAGTTAACAGTGCATGTCAGAGCACAAACCAAGCCATGAAGTCCAAGGAATTGTCTGTAGACCTCCGAGACAGGATTGTATCGAGGCACAGATCTGGGGAAGGGTACAGAAAAATGTCTGCAGCATTGAAGGTCCCAATGAGCACAGTGGCCTCCATCATCCATAAATGGAAGAAGTTTGGAACCACCAGGACTCTTCCTAGAGCTGGCCACCTGGCCAAACTGAGTGATCGGGTGAGAAGGGCCTTAGTCAGGGAGGTGACCAAGAACCCGATGGTCACTCTGACAGAGCTCCAGCATTTCTCTGTGGAGAGAGGAGAACCTTCCAGAAGAACAACCATCTCTGCAGCACTCCACCAATCAGGCCTGTATGGTAGAGTGGCCAGACGGAAGCCACTCCTCAGTAAAAGGCACATGACAGCCCACCTGGAGTTTGCCAAAAGGCACCTGAAGGACTCTTAGACCATGAGAAACAAAGATTTAACTCTTTGGCCTGAATGGCAAGCGTCATCACCTGGCCAATACCATCCCTACAGTGAAGCATGGTGGTGGCAGCATCATGCTGTGGGGATGTTTTTCAGTGGCAGGAACTGGGAGACAAGTCAGGATCGAGGGAAAGATGAATGCAGCAATGTACAGAGACATACTTGATGAAACCCTGCCCCAGAGCACTCTGGACCTCAGACTGGGGTGAAGGTTCATCTTCCAACAGGACAGCGACCCTAAGCACACAGCCAAGATAACAAAGGAGTGGCTACGGGACAACTCTGTGAATGTCCTTGAGTGGCCCCACCAGAGCCCAGACTTGAACCCGATTGAACATCTCTGGAGAGTTCTGAAAATGGCTGTGCACCGACGCTCCCCATCCAACCTGATGGAGCTTGAGAGGTCCTGCAAAGAAGAATGGGAGAAACTGCCCAAAAATGTTTGCCAAGCTTGTAGCATCATACTCAAAAAGACTTGAGGCTGTAATTGGTGCCAAAGGTGCTTCAACAAAGTATTGAGCAAAGGCTGTGAATACTAATGTACATGTGAATTTTTTTCATTTTTAATAAATTTGCAAAGATTTCAAACAAACTTCTTTCACATTGTCATTATGGGGTATTTTTTTGTAGAATTTTGAGGAAAATAATGAATTTAATCCATTTTGGAATAAGGCTGTAACATAAAAAAATTTGGAAAAAGTGAAGCGCTGTGAATACATTCCGGATGCACTGTATGCCATATATTAATGATGCATATCATTGGTTCAAGGACAGGCCCCAATTTAGAGATGGGAAATGTCTTTAAGTCTCATTGACAGCAAAAACATCCAGACACCTTCTCTCCTCCAATGTGTGTTTGTCTCTGTACCCACTTTATCCTGTTCCCTGACAGTCCATATATTAGAACCCTCCGCCTTGGAAATTTTCATGTGGGAACTATTAATCCATTTTGAGACCCATCAGTCAGAGCAGGCCTCAGATTCATATACCAAGTAAACGACAGTGCTGTTTCCACAATAAAGATCATCCCTGATCTCCCAAGCTGTGGAAGTGTCTGGCTCATTCTTGAGCTAATATCAAAATATAAAAAGGTTTTACTTTTTGACAGACCACTACCTCTCAACACATTTTTTAAGTTGGGGGTTAACATCACAACATCGTTCTCTGACTAATTATGATTCCCAAAAATAAATTCCAATCTCATTCATATACAGTACATATTACGAGTAGAGATGATCTGATTCTATCCAAAAAGTTTGATAGAAAAATGTCATGGCCTAAAATTTCAGTAAATGTCTTTATCATGCCGTTTCATTGGAGCCAAATAGGCCACAATCTGTTTCATACTGAACAGTAAAGAGCATGCTTCTCCTGAAGAAAGAGAGAGTGATAAAAAAGAGAGTGAGATAACTCCTTGATGCTTTCTCTGATGTGTCTTCCAGATACAACACTGAATTAGATTTAGAGGGTGTGACTGTCTTGGCAGGTTTTACACTCAGAGAGACACTCTCACCATGAAACCCAATCAGTAATCCTTTTACATACACAGAGTAGTTAAATATAATTTTTTGTAAATAAATAAATGTAAACATGAAAATGTTACTAATATATAGAGGTGGAGGAAAAAAATCGATATGTTATAGATTTGCAATATTTTTCCTCACGATATTGTATCGATAATCAGTGCCAAAAATCTATATTATATTGTGGTATTGTGTGTTAATGTGTGTCATGGTCATTAAAGTCAAGCTCCAATATGACATTAAAGAAACATGAAGCACTATTAAATTAGTCCATATGACTTGTGCTTTATATTCAGTCTCTTGAAGCCATACAATAGTTTTGTGAATCGCAAAAGGATGCATTTAAAGGAAACAATACTGTCTGCATGTGCAGCGCATTTCAGGAA
Source organism: Myxocyprinus asiaticus (assembly GCF_019703515.2). Classification (NCBI taxonomy): domain Eukaryota; kingdom Metazoa; phylum Chordata; class Actinopteri; order Cypriniformes; family Catostomidae; genus Myxocyprinus; species Myxocyprinus asiaticus. The sequence continues at coordinate 28,629,030 of NC_059344.1, read as the reverse complement.
ATGAGCGATGCTCTGTTGTTGACACCACACACGCAAAAATAAAAGCCAGAGGGTTTTAGAGTGTAATATAACTTTATTATTATTAACAATAAAAACAACAATAATAATATATTAAATTGACTGAGTAATGTTACACCCTATTACAAATAAAGTGAACACAAAAAAGATTCACTAAAGAATCCACAGACTTATTTGAGGGTCAGTATTGTTTATCTTCACAAATAAATGGTTTACATTAAATTATTTGAGGCACTTTATATTTATTTAATAGTGCATTTGGTGATTTGGCAACAGTTTTCTGAAGTCCTATGAATAAGAATGAAAAACAGTGAGTAAAATATAATAAATATTGCAATGTATCGCAATTTTGAATCGCTATACACCAAAAATAAAAATTGCAGTTATATTGTATCGTGACCTAGATGTCGATATAATATTCTATCGCCAGTTACCTTGTGATTCCCACCCCTACTAATATATAATATAATATAATATAATATAATTATCAATTTTCTATAAAAATTATAGAATTCTGTTTGGATTTGACAATTCTATAGGAAACACTGGTATGTGAAGGCAACTATGAAAAGAGTCTTTAACATTACTTGTGTTGTCTTATGTCATGGGGCAACGTGCTGAATTATTGAGAGACAGGACTATGACAATATGCAGTATGAGAAAATGTAATAGTAACATTAAATATGACTGTTAAAACCTTTGTTTAGATGACTGACTTCTTTGAAAGTATGTCACAATGGTTAATACATTAAATGCACAGAAAATGCATGAAAATGTGTGTAATATATTTCATGGTACACATAAAGCTATTTACATTGATATCACGCACTGGAAAACCTAATACTGTAATTGATTGTCTTTATTTCAGTTTTGTAGGTCTTAATGTCTACATAATAATACACTATAATATACTAACCGCTGGTAGCAGCTGCATATGCTCAGAAGCATGTTGAGGCAGACTGCCTCATCTAAATGCAAATGGAATACAATCTCTCACAGAAACACGCCAGCTAATGATCAGGCCCATTGAATACACTGAAAGCTTAAGTGCTAATAATGATATAACTGAAGCACGGTGAGGGAAAAACAGCAGACAGAAAAACAAAGCACTTGCAGACAAGAGAACAGAGACTTACTGATGACCATCTAAGCCTTAAGTTATCGTGCTCACACATACACACATACGTACACTATCAATACCTCTGACAAGATGCCAGCCATTAACACAAGACCAATAATTGCTTTGAAGAGAGGCAGGTTCAACTGTGTGACTGACTTAATTGCATTTGTCACTACAGCTTTACAATTAACCACTAATCCACATTTACCAGTTAACACGAATGATCACAACGTGCCACCTAATCAATAGTGTTCATGTCTTGATGGATCCAAAGACTTAATCCATATTGTAGGAATGATAATGTGACCTGACCTTGGTCTTTCCAGCTAGAACTGGATTAAAACAGATGTTGGGACAGGGAAAAATGGTTCCATAAAATCCATCAGAAAAGCATTCTGAGCAATGAACCAAACTAACCAGCTCCTAGATAAATCACAACATTACAAACTTTGATTTGAAACAAAAAAGTATTTGAAAATTGGACAAAAAGACAAAGGTACAGGACTGTGTACTTAACGTATCTAATTAAGGAACAAACTACAACATTAAATTTACATTTACCTTTAGTCATTATGCAGCATTTAAAAAAACAAAAAAAGCCTCACACAAACTAGTCAGCTTTACAATTAACCACTAATCCACATTTACCAGTTAACACGAATGATCACAACGTGCCACCTAATCAATAGTGTTCATGTCTTGATGGATCCAAAGACTTAATCCATATTGTAGGAATGATAATGTGACCTGACCTTGGTCTTTCCAGCTAGAACTGGATTAAAACAGATGTTGGGACAGGGAAAAATGGTTCCCTCTTTACCTGTGGTCCCATTAGTTAGCGAATCCTCCATGTTATTAAAGACTGAGCAAGAAAGTGAATGACTCGTCTGATTTCATTCCATTCATTCTGCTGAGAGTGGACTCATTAAAATGGAGACAATAGTGCCCGAACTGGGTAAAATCAAGTTAGCTCATTTAAATGCTAATGTACATGGATCAGAAATGGCGTAAGACTAACTGTGCTACAGCCAAAGAAGAAAGATGCATTACCCTTTCACAAAACCATACTTGATCTGGATGCAAAATACTTTCAACTTATGTGTTTCACAGTCATTGCCACTCTTGACAAATATTTTAGGCCCCAAAGAGAATCCATTGGTGGTAAATGTAGGTTGCAAGTTAAGCTTACATAAATAAAAGCCTTCGATCTGACTACAGCACCACATATTTATCCTATTGATGATTCAGCCCTGTATATATGAACAGCTGAAAGGAGAGTCTGCAGAGATGCTGTTGTCCCAGCAGGGACAAGCTTCAATGACCTTCAGACTGCAGTAAACACAGGCGGCTATAGCAGAAGCTGGAATGGCCCCAGTGATGTGAACGAATATCAACAGACCATCATCTCTGAAAAGAGAACAGGTTAGTGCAGCCGTTCCCTCATCAGCAGAGCAAAACACGTCCTTCAAAAGCACAAAACCCTTATAAATGTCATCAGACAAAATCTGGCCAAAGACACTCCACATGACCTAGAAAAAAAATGTTTTATGCCATTATCCCTTATTCCATCTCAATGAGAATAATTAGTGGTGCTTGCTCATCCTGCACTGCTTAAACTAAGGACAATCAGTGCAGCTTAGTGCACCAGTGCCTGCTCACTTTTTCACCTGTTTTGGTTCCGGAAGTGTTTTCCCATTTATTTTTCAATAGGGATTTCATAAAATCCATCAGAAAAGCATTCTGAGCAATGAACCAAACTAACCAGCTCCTAGATAAATCACAACATTACAAACTTTGATTTGAAACAAAAAAGTATTTGAAAATTGGACAAAAAGACAAAGGTACAGGACTGTGTACTTAACGTATCTAATTAAGGAACAAACTACAACATTAAATTTACATTTACCTTTAGTCATTTAGCAGATGCTTTTATCCAAAGAGGCTTAAAAATGAGGAACATAACAAGCAATTTGTCAACAATATCTGCAATATCGCACTGCCAAGTTCTCGAAGTGAACTTCCGCAGAAGAAACAGACAGACAAGGAATTTTTTTTTTTTTTTTTTTTTTTTTGTAGTGCATTTAGTGTGGATTGGTTAAGTGCTCACGGAACAGATGTGCTTTCAGCTGTTTTTGGAATGCTGAGATAGTACAAATTCTTTCTAGCAAGTCAGTCCACTGTTGGCCATCTTTGGAATGCTCCCGGGAGGCTATTTCCAGTCATGCCAGTGCAGCTCCTATCTACTTGAATGGGGGAACACCGAAATCTCAAAAACGGTTGGTCAAGATTATGACCAAAGAGCATATTTTAAATCAGCAGTAAAATATGACAAAACTGGTATCATAAATATTGCTTCTTTACCTCATAGCATGCTAAAAAACGAAAATGTTCCTGGCTTGTATAGCTAATGCACATGTGCGTTCTCGAGATGATTGACAGGTGATGCGGGACTTCCTTTCTACAGCCGTTGACCGTTGGGCGCTAGATCTCCTTGGTTGGGTGTTACAATTTCTCCCATTTATTTGAATAGAAGTGGCCCGTCTCTACTAAATAGTCTCTGGATGTTATCAGCAGATTGTGTGGAGGTTGGAAGCTCATTCCACCACAGAGGAACAGAGAGAGTGAATGATTGTGAAATGGACTTTGTGCCTCTTTGCGACGGGACCACCAGGCACAGTTCGTTCATTGACTGCAGAGAGTTGGGACAGTGAATGGGTTCTTTACTTCCGGAACCAGACTATTGCCCTCTGTTGATGAGAGGAGAGTGCTATTACTTTTCTAATTGATAAGACTCATGATTTTCATGTGTCAGATGATACAAAAAGTAATTCCATAAATTTAGATTAAAGGAGGGATCTAAGCCATATCTAAGGACCAGAATATTATCGAGACTTGGGGGTGGCTCTTGCTGGCTTATGCCATTAAGCAACCACCCAGAATACCTTAGCAACCACATAGCAATGCCCTGGAAATTAACCACTCACAAACCCCCGACGTTGTACTGCAAGCACCACTCATATTTTCTTCAGAAAATGTTAAAATCTAATATTTATTCTTATTCATGTGTTATCATGTGTAGATATTGTTACTGACAGATACATGAAGACACTAGGAAGACAGACAGAGCTCTTCCAGTTGTGGCACATGAATTATTCTAAGGGGACTGCATTTTCACCACTGCCGAGAAATCCTGACACATTCCTCATCTCTCTTCCCTGGAGAGATGCAGGGGACTTCAAAGCCGAAAGTGGTTGTAACATATTATAAACAAGAGGGGTCAATCAATACTACAGAAAGCAGATGTGCATATCACATGAGAGGACTGGGTTTTTTTTTTTTTATCTAATTCTCAATATGTCCAGAGTTGCTACCAATTGAAAACAAAGAGGAGTGTTGTCCAACCTGGGGGAAGGCCTGTGTCAGTGCTGCAGACGGATGATGTTAGGCTCAAGCACAAGTTCAAAAACTCGGCTTAATGAGAAACGGTAGTTTCTTGCACTGTTTTCCAGCAGTGGTGCTCCCCAACTGCAGAATCTACAGCCCCACGGCAAAATAAAACATTTTCCCGAGTTATAGCCTAAATGTTCATTTGCAGTCTAAATTGAATGTTGGTGAGATAAAAAGACTGCATACTGCAAAAAAATGGCAAGTACATCTTTCAAATGAGTTTGTGCTCGGGCGAAACACAACAACATCCAGCACATGTATTCCAATTCAAACAAGTGACTCTTATGAACCGATTCTTTCTAGTGAATCAAAAGAGACAGCGCATCCAGTGTAGTCCGACAAACAATTGACTCTTATGAAGCGGTTCTTTTTAGTGTATCAGAAGAGACAGCGGATCCAGTGTAGTCTGACAAACAAATGACTCTCATGAACCGGTTCTTTTTAGTGTATCAAAAGAGAGCGCATCCAGTGTAGTCCGACAAACAAATGACTCTCATGAACCGGTTCTTTTTAGTGTATCAAAAGAGACAGCACAGTGCAGTGTAGTCGAAAATGACTCTTATTAAATGGTTCTTTTAATAAATCGTTCAAAAAGACTCACAAACTGACTGACTAATTTTCCTTATGCCAAGCTGTATTTAAAGATACATATTTGCAACAAGATTTTTTATATATATATATATATATATATATACACTATATTGCCAAAAGTATTCACTCATCTGCCTTTAGACGCATATGAACTTAAGTTACATCCCATTCTTAATCCATAGGGTTTAATATGACGTCGGCCCACCATTTGCAGCTATAACAGCTTCAACTCTTCTGGGAAGGCTTTCCACAAGGTTTAGGAGTGTGTTTATGGGAATTTTTGACCATTCTTCCAGAAGCGCATTTGTGAGGTCAGACACTGATGTTGGACGAGAAGGCCTGGCTCGCAGTCTTCGCTCTAATTCATCCCAAAGGTGCTCTATTGGGTTGAGGTCAGGACTCTGTGCAGGCCAGTAAAGTTCTTCCACACCAAACTCACTCATCCATGTCTTTATGGACCTTACTTTGTGCACTGGTGCGCAGTCATGTTGGAACAGGAAAGGCCATCCCCAAACTGTTCCCACAAAGTTGGGAGCATGGAATTGTCCAAAATCTCTTGGTATGCTGCAGCATTCAGAGTTCCTTTCACTGGAACTAAGGGGCCAAGCCCAGCTCCTGAAAAACAATCCCACACCATAATCCCCCCTCCACCAAACTTCACAGTTGGCACAATGCAGTCAGACAAGTACCGTTCTCCTGGCAACCGCCAAACCCAGACTCGTCCATCAGATTGCCAGATGGAGAAGCGTGATTCGTCACTCCAGAGAACGCGTCTCCACTGCTCTAGAGTCCAGTGGCGGCGTGCTTTACACCACTGCATCCGACTCTTTGCATTGCACTTGGTGTTGCATGGCTTGGATGCAGCTGCTCGGCCATGGAAACCCATTCCATGAAGCTGTCTACGCACTGTTCTTGAGCTAATCTGAAGGCCACATGAACTTTGGAGGTCTGTAGCGATTGACTCTGCAGAAAGTTGGCGACCTCTGCGCACTATGCGCCTCAGCATCCGCTGACCCCGCTCTGTCATTTTACGTGGCCTACCACTTCGTGGCTGAGTTGCTGTCATTCCCAATCGCTTCCAATTTCTTATAATACCACTGACAGTTGACTGTGGAATATTTAGTAGCGAGGAAATTTCACGACTGGACTTGTTGCACAGGTGGCATCCTATCACAGTACCACGCTGGAATTCACTGTGCTCCTGAAAGCGGCCCATTCTTTCACAAATGTTTGTAGAAGCAGTCTGCATGCCTAGGTGCTTCATTTTATACACCTGTGGCCGTGGAAGTGATTGGAACACCTGAATTCAATTATTTGGAAGGGTGAGCGAATACTTTTGGCAATATAGTGTATATATATATATATATATATATATATATATATATATATGTAAAGCATTAACATCACATTTCTCAGCAAATAAGCAGAGTAATGGCAAGTAGCATGAAAACTGGATTGAACAGGTTTGCCTAAATCATATAAACATCTTAATCTAATTATTCCTTATACTCTGATTATTGCAATAATCATGTGTACATGTAAACATAGCCAGTGTTCAGTTTATTTTCTAATTTAGATGAACGTGACAGATGTTACATCAGATACGGGGGCGGGTACACTTTGCCAGAGGCATGAAATAATTAGCTTTTTCAAGGAACGCACAGATTCAGTCATGATGGAAAAGATCAAGAGCAAAATAATTTCATAAGCTTGTGTCAGATAAATTCAGCCAAAAAAACGAGTGAAAAAAATGCCCGCAGAACTTACTTAGATTACTCTTGAATGTGCAATATTCTCTATTTATAAATTCAACAAGAGAATAAAAGTACTGAATGGACAAAAGAACCTTTAGTAAGTTAAATTTTAAAGCAAGGTGGACTGAAAGACTGCTTCCAAATAAAAAATGCAGATGTCCAATGCTAACAGGAGGAAGGATAATAAAAGAAGCAAGGAACACAAGCACAAAAGCCTTCACACATCAAACTGGGTTTACTGCATGCAGAACAAGCCTAATTTACTTGAGAGTGTTTTTTTATTTTTTTATTTATTATATTTATGTATTTATCTGTTAATGTGAGAAGTCACCATGCTTGGCTGCTCTATTATTTCAAAAATAACATCAGCATCGCAGCTAAAGAAGAGCTGTACTATGATTTAAACATCAATGTTAATAATTCCCTACTTTGATCAAAGGACACGAGCAATGCATTGTGGGGTTTGCGTCCAATGACGCACCTCTGTTTCATCTCACTTCACTGTGTAGTGTAAGACATTTCTGGAATCACAAGTTTTAAGGAAATATCTTATAACAGATATATCTTATAATATAAATATCTAATAGCCTACATGGGGGACCTTCTAATATTTTCTCCGACAATGGGGGCCTTGGAGTCAAAAAGGATGAGAACCACTGATATAAACGCTGATAGAAAATGTCATTTCTGATGCAAAACATACCCACAAACAACAAAACCTTTTTTTAATATGAACTTATTAGAATAAATTATATACAAGGAAACATTTATTGTGTCAAACATGGTAAATCACTTTCATATTTATTTAAAGCATGAACGACCAATACATATTCTGCTTACATTATACAGTAGCCTATATCCTGGCCAAATAATTAGGACTATTAACAAAGTGCAATTATGTAAACCACTGTGTGAAGTTTTACATGTTCCCTATCTGTCACTCACTCGACGTTGTGTTGATGTAGTGACACTAGGGGTCACATTTGGGAGCCCGAAACACCTCTGGTCTTTGATAAAAGGCCAATGAAAACTGGCGAGTGGTATTTGCATGCCACTCCCCCGGACATACGTAAAAGGAGCTGGTATGCAACCACTCATTCAGATTTTCCCTTCAGAGCCCAACGGTCATGCTCACTGAGCTGAATTCTCATGACTGTTCATTCACCTCTGCTGGATCTGATGGCGCATTTCAGCGGCTTCTCCCTCCTCTGCACTGGTGCACTGCAGAGAACTCCCCTGGGTGCTTCGGCAGAAAAAAGAGAGTATATTTTCCTGAAAGAGTATATTTCTCTAAAAGAGCGGCACACACGGAACATCTTTTTAAAGACATGTCTTTTTAAAGATGCCTTTCCGATTGTGTGTTATTCCTGGTTGCGGTCGTTACCTCTCAACTTCAGACGGTCACGATCGCTGTCTTTCGTGTCTGGGCGCGATGGTTCATGTTCTCACTACGAGAACATGACCATGGCAACGTTGCGGTTGCGGCTTGCTTTCGTAAGACAAGACACGGTTCCTTGCTGCCCCCATCTCCCAGGCTGGTCTATTCGCCGACACCGTCGAGGACTTTGCCCAGCAGTTCTCAATGGTGAAGCAGCAGACGGAGGCTATCCGGCATATCCTGCCCCGGCGCGGCTCAAGATCCCGCACCCCGTCTGCTCGTCGCCAAGGGCGTCCCCCTGCGGTGACTGCACCGGCTCCGCCGCAGCCTGCCCCTTCAGCCCGGCCCCGGCGTGGAGCCCACCGCAGGAAGCAGACGCCACCCGTCTCACGGCCGGCCGCCAAGAACCCACGAATGTCGTCAAAGCGCCCCTGATACGGGCAACCCAGGGTCGGCGAAACCCACTGCATTGGAGCTGGTAGTAAGACCACTCCATCCCCCGGTGGAGGGCCGGGTGGAGAATCTTTTGTTGCCTTTTCAATTGATTTCGCCGCATGCCCAAGTGGCTGCGGTACCCAACAGTTCAGCAAAAGAGCGGTTTCCTCCTTCCCTGGGCCACATACCCACTGTGCACGGTCGTTATCACGACCGCCGTCCACCTTTTTTCCCTTGCAGGATTGCCGCTCCAGCGGCGGTCTCCCCGCCCCTGCGCGCCCAGCTGTGGCACACATCCGCCCCTGATGTGACAGTCTCCACGGATTGTGAGGACAGGCCTCTTCCTCCCCCGTCCCAGGCTGTTCCGGGGGTGGTCACAAGGAGCCAGGTAAGTGCTTCGATGTCCCTAGACTCAGCACGGCCACGACATGGTGTGGCACCTCGAGCTCCGCCCCGCCGCGAGGCCCCACCTGCCGGTACATCTGACGACGTTGTCCCTTTGGTCTCCCTTGCGCGGAACTTGGATGCGTGGCTTGCGCTTTCCAATCTGTCGCGATGGCTGGTCTGGACCGTCCGACTCGGCTACGCGATTCAGTTCGCCAGGCATCCGCCCAGGTTCAGCGGTATCCACTTCACCTTGGTGAAGGACGAAAACACTGCTACCTTGCGCATGAAGATCGCTACCCTCCTACGGAAGGATGCTATAGAACCTGTCCCTCCGGCCGAGATGAAGAAGGGGTTTTACAGCCCCTACCTGCGAGTACTGAACCGGGCTTTACACAGACTCCCGTTCAAGGTGCTGACGCAAAAACGCATTCTGGCGAGCGTCCGGCATCAAGATTGGTTCGCGGCGGTAGACCTGCAGGACGTGTACTTTTACGTCTCGATTCTACCTCGACACAGACCCTTCCTGTGGTTTGCATTTGAGGGTCAGGCGTATCAGTACAAGGTCCTCCCTTTCGGCCTGTCCTTGTCCCCTCGCGTCTTCACGAAGGTCGCAGAGGCAGCTCTTGCCCCGTTAAGGGAAGTGGGCATTCGCATTCTCAACTATCTCGATGATTGGCTAATCCTAGCTCACTCTCGGGACATGTTGTGTGCACACAGGGACTTCAGGTCAACTGGGAAATGAGCAAGCTCCTCCTGGTTCAGAGCATCTCTTTTCTTGGTTTGGAGTTGAACTCAGTCTCTCTCAGCCTCACGAACGAGCGCACACAGTCGGTGCTGGCCTGTTTGAAGGCGTTCAAACAGAAAACAGCGGTTCCACTGAAACTCTTTCAGAGGCTCCTGGGGCATATGGCATCCTCAGCGGTGGCCTTCCTGCAGGAGAGGTTGGAAGGGCGGCTGTCCCCTTCCACCTTGAAGGTGTACGTTGCTGCTATAGCAGCACACCATGACACAGTGGATGGTAAGTCCTTAGGGAACCACGACCTGATCATCAGGTTCCTGAGAGGTGCCAGGAGGCTGAACCCCTCCAGACCGCGCCTCGTTCCCTCATGGGACCTCTCTGTAGTTCTTCGGGGTCTACAGAGAGCCCCTTTTGAGCCTTTGCAGTCAGCTGAGCTTAAGGCACTCTCCTTGAAGACTGCCCTCCCGACTGCGCTCACTTCCATCAAGAGGGTAGGAGACCTGCAAGTGTTCTCTGTCAGCAAAACGTGCCTGGAGTTCGGTCCGGGCTACTCTCACGTGATCCTGAGACCCCGACCAGGCTATGTGCCCAAGGTTCCCGCCACCCCTTTTAGGGACCAGGTGGTGAACCTGCGAGCGCTGCCCCAGGAGGAGGCAGACCCAGCCCTGTCGTTGCTGTGTCCGGTCCGCGCTTTACACATCTATTTGGATCGCACGCAGAGCTTTAGGATCTCTGAGCAGCTCTTTGTCTGCTTTAGTGCACAGCGGAAAGGAAGCGCTGTCTCCAAGCAGAGGATCGCCCACTGGCTCATTGACGCCATAGCTATGGCATATCAAGCCCAGGATGTGCCGCCCCCGGTAGGGCTACGAGCCCATTCTACCAGGGGTGTAGCGGCCTCCTGGGCCCTGGCCAGGGGTGCCTCTCTAACAGACATTTGCAGAGCAGCAGGCTGGGCAACACCCAACACCTTTTTAAGGTTCTACAACCTCCGGGTGGAACCGGTTTCATCCCAGGTAGTGGCATGCAATACAAGCAGATAAGCCCGGGATAGCTGGCCGGGTGTATCGCTTGCACATAGCGCCTTTCACCTCCTCTGAGCTGAAGACGTGCGGCATTAATTCCCAGTAGTGTTCACAAACTATGTTCCCTGGTTGACTTCCTCCGAGCCCTGTGACAGTCAAGTTTTCAGAGAGACTCACTGCCGGCCCAGTACACGTGCTAACTAAGAGCCCTGTTCTGGGGTAGGTGCTCCGCGTGTGGCGGTTCCCTGTAAGGTAACCCCATGCGATGTATATCTTCCGCTAATTCGTTTCCCTGTTGGCAAACTGTGTCTTCCTTGGGCAGAGCCCCCTCTGCCACAGTCTCCATGTTTGTAGCAACTCCTCCGCCATTGGGTAGGATCTACCATGAGACTCCACATGGTCGACAAGACCATGTGACGTATTCTTCCACTTAAATATCCCCCCCTTTCTTTGGGCGAGATGTGGTCTCCGCGGAGTCCTCCCCTTGGGAGGGACACCCCCCAACTAGACCTGGCGGCCCAGTCGGATAATCCCCCTTGTTTTTTAGGGAGTGGAAAAAAAGAAGGGGAAAAGAGGCCACGACTGGCTTAGCCTGTCTCTATCTTTTGGGCAGTCGACTTGTCCCCAAAGGGCCCTTCGACACTCATAACTATGTTGGGGGAGGTTACGTGTCAGCCTGGTGCGCTGGCTACGAGGCACACAGTTGTCTGCCCGTCATACACCGCCAGTTCACGTAACACAGTTCAGCCAGTTGCTGCGTTTTGTATAGGGACCCCTAGTGTCACTACATCGACACAACGTCGAGTGAATGACAGATAGGGAACGTCTTAGTTACTTGCGTAACCTCCGTTCCCTGATTGAGGGAACAAGATGTTGTGTCCCTCCTGCCACAACGCTGAACTACCCATTGAAATGGCCGGACCTTGTCTAGGCTCCTCAGCATAAAATCTGAATGAGTAGTTGCATACCAGCTCTTTTTATACCCGTATGTCCGGGGGAGTGGCATGCAAATACCACTCACCAATTTTTATTGGCCTTTTATCAAAGACCAGAGGTGTTTCGGGCTCCCAAGAGTGACCCCTAGTGTCACTACATCGACACAACGTCTCGTTCCCTCCATCAGGGAACGGAGGTTAACACAAGTAACCATGGAAAAAAATATATTTGCTGTGGTCTCCCATTCGCTCCCATTTAGTGTTATCAAAGTTTAACCTGCAGTCGTTTACTTCGACGTTCCAAAATCCAGAATTATGAAAAGGGTCCATTACAGTGTTCTATAGACAAATATCTTTGTATTATGACTGCTAAACTGTATAGTTCACCATTTTCCCTGGCAACCGCTTATTATTTCAACTGACTATCTATCTGTCTGTCTGTCTGTCTATCATCTGTCTGTCTGTCTATCACACACACAGACTTAAGACTCAAAAAAGGCAACAGGAACAAATCACAAGTGTGCCAAATATGACAGCACCGCTTTGGCCAAGAAGTGTTTACACCCACATTAGTAACACCATATAAAGGCCAGCCCATGCCCTCTACTCTACATCTTTATTCAGAACTTCAGTCAGTCTCTCTAGTTCTGGAAAAACCTCAAAAAATATTTTTATCAAAGAACATACAGTATATCACTACTGTATATTTCAGAGAAAATCGGACAAAAGATTCCTTCCAACGCTAAAAACACCCAATGTGATTAACCTGGCCCAGACCTCTCTTTTCCGGTTCCAAGGTTTCAATTTAGAAATGTCCTACTGGTGCATAAAAGTCATCCCAGCATGCTCCTTCAAACAGTGTTTGTCCTTCAGCACCAGAGCTGCACATAGAACTGTAACTATAGGGCTCTGAAGGGAGGGGTGGGGCAGAGAGAGTGTGTCTGTGTGTGTGTGTGTGTAAGAGCAGGTTGCCTGGACAAGAGAGCCGCAGGAGACTGTTATGGAGTTGGAACCACCAACTGGGATCAAACACATGCATTATGCATCTTTATAGCATCCACACTCCCTCCCTCGCACTCATTCTGACTCTTTCTCCTAAACGCTTCTCCACAATTAGAATCGCACCCTCTAGGCAAGATTTCATGTGTCAGATGCAAAAGGACGATTACATTACAGAGTTCAAATTTCCCAGTACAAACAGATTTATTAATCAGACTTCAGCACTGGCTACCGACCATATATAGGTCACATCTAGCTGTAAACAAACCTATGTTACATATGTAACATATAAGTAAAATCTTGCACACCTCTAAATAAAACATATTAGGCCAATATATAAATATATGATTAAAATTGTAAAGCTTGATTGACAATAGACCTATATGTGAAGATTTAAAGGTAATAACCAAATATGAAACTTAAATTGGACTAATAGTTGAGCTGCACAATATTTGTCACTTTTTTTTTTTTTTTTTTACTTTTTGAAGACGCATCTTTTTCCTATTGTTTCATTTTTACATTCAGTGCAGTGCTGCTTCATTGTTGCTTAAAAAGAAAGTGAATTTCACACCAAAGCTCTGGCATGAAAAAGGAGTTTCTCACGTGGAAAGGAGAAAGGTGAAGGAGGATACTGCCTACACGCTAAATTAAATTTTAAAAAAAAGAACCCTTTCAGAAAAGTCATTTCTAGATTGTTCACAGTAGGCTCTGAAAAACATCCAGGTCGGATGAAAACAATGACTTTGGAAGAGTAACTGTGAATATCTACATGGTTGTAAGCCGCGGGTTTGATGTTGCACCGTGAGGATGAAATCCTGCCGCATCATTCACTCTCCACGAGCGCATCACTTCATTACGCAGCCTAAATCTTCAGTTCTGAAATAAAAAAGCATACAAAAAACGACCTACCTTCATAACCTCTGATGTTGTGATGTTCACATACAGAAGTCCCTTGTTTTCAGAGGTAGAGAGAGTGGGAACTGCACCGACAGTGCATCCCGGAGACTGAAGAGAACACGACACGCGGAGAACAGCAGGGGGCGCTCCACTGCAGCGCCGGGCGAAATCATCGCAAACCCCGCCTGAGAGAACGAGCTTTGTGTGATCAATTCATTAATCATTACAAAAGGATGTTGTTATTTCTTTATCTCATTTAAATCAAGTCTTCATCAGCGAGCTTACGATGCTTAGCTGAAAGGAGTGTGAATCGAAGGGTTCTTCTTAATATATTAATTCTCCATGTCATTAGAAATGAATCTCAAATGATTGACTATCCACTGTCCCAGGTGACTTGTGATGTCATGTATACAAAACATTTGTTTTGTGGATGCAAAAGGCAGATAAGTTCCCCTAATGCATGATGCATCCCTGACTCGGATATGATCGGATTCACAATATGACATTATATAACATAAAAGAGAGATTACGCTGTTGCCATGAAGTAAATCATATTTTCATCCTGTTGATGTTGGATATACTTGGAAATCATTACGTGTTGTTGAGGCATAAATGCAAATGAGAACACAAGCCGCTTTAAGCAAACGTAGTGTTGCCATAAGAGGATAATTAGAAATAAAGAAATAAATAGACAAATACACCACTGCCGTGATTTCAAAACATTAGCTGAGCAGTACTGAGAAAACTGTAACTAATAAGGAATATGTCTGTGATAAATTATTTGACATAAATTAATTGCCGTCTCTATTAGATAGCCTGCAGTGTCCTGAGCCAGACCAAAAAAAAAAAGTCTGTTTCTCACAGCTATGGCAGTAAAACAACTTGCATTGCCCCAGATAAAACTGGACATGTGGTTAGAATATTTGTGCAATTAGGATGAGCTGCTTTTGGGATACTGAAAACAGCATAATTACCACGCTGCTACTCTTGCATAATGTTTAATCCTGACAGATGTTCTCATTTCATTACTTTTTATTCAATACGACAAGCAAAGGAGAGCTTCTACAGAATATAAAAAGGAAGCATTAAAGCCCTTACTACATGAAAGATGTTCTCTCTACACCACAACTATGAACATGGAACCACTATCACAATTGTTTATTTATTTTATTTTATTTATTTTGTCTAGATTTGATCTAGGGCAATTTCTCTGTTTTTCTAGTAAAATACATTTCCATATTAAATAAGGTATTTTTCACCAATGATCTAAATCCAGGCAAAATGTGAAGATATTCAAAAATGTCTGTGGCAGGCTGAGAATTTCATTGGACACATTATTGTTCCTTTTCTATTGTTTTGCAAAAAAAACCCTGAAATGTAAAAAAAAAAAAAAAAAAAACAGCCAAAAAATATTTTTTATTTTAACAACAGAAAACTTTAAACAGGACATTAGAGACCACACAACGAGAAAACCGCCAGCACACAAACATCAGTTCCTAATCTCCCTCCTCCTGTTGTATCCAAAAGAAGCAGAATTAGGGTGTAATAGCAAAACAACTTTATATTTGGCAGAGGGTTGACTACAGTGAAGAAATGGGTATGGTATCAAGTGGTATCCCGATTATATGGTTGTCAGCTCTTTTGAGAGGATTGTGACAATTTCAATTCACATTCATGATTCATGAACATATAGTACTTTCATTTGAACCACTTTCCATTGTATTGTAGCATTTTAAAAAAAAAACAACAACAGATTTGCATGCTTGTTTCTGCTTTCACTTCAACAACAGAAAATAACTAGTAACATAATTATACAACCGCATAACTACAAACACTTTACAATACTATTAATATCTTAAATTCTAATATTTCATGACTCATCATTATTAATAAAAATACACAGTATTTGCCTACGTGTTTAATAGAAAACCTTATGGGCAGAGGATTAACAGTGGTTTTTGTAAATGGTGCAGAAAAATGATCAACTAACTCAAACTAAATATTTATTCAATTCAGAAAGGAAAATCATCAATGAAATATTAAGGCCAAATTTTATAATGATCAAACACAACAAGAGAGTAACAATGTCTGAAAGTGGAAACATCCCATTTTACTTTCAATCATCACTTGCATACCTTCAGCTTGTGTCAAACCTGCATAACATGATCAGATGTTTTAAACTACATAATGTTATCACTTGGAGACATGTGTAATCTCTATGCTTGTTCTATCTCCACAAGAACTCCATCACAGTCTTTAGGGTGGAGGAACATCACAGGTTTGCCATGTGCTCCTATTCGTGGCTCTGGTGAGAGCAGTCTGATTTTCTTTGCCTTCAAATCAACTATTGCTGCATTGATATCATCAACCTGTGATCAAACAGGCAATAGAAATAAAATGATGAATACTGACACACACACACACACACCTAAAGTAAAACTTTTATTTATATCAGTTTATATTTTTCGATGACTGGTAGACAAACCATATCCAAGTTTGAAAAGGTCTTAAGACACCTGCAGTAACTTACATAAAATAGCTGATTTATGGGTCATCTAAGGAAATTTTTGTTTCTGAATAATTCAGTCTGTCTGAGTAATTGTGCACAGCAGAAATTAACATTAGCACAAAACAATGTAGCCTCTCTCTCTCTCTCTCTCTCTCTCTCTCTCTCTATATATATATATATATATATATCCAATTAAATAAATATGATTATTATATGGGCATTTTGTGGATGCAAGAATCAACTAATAAGATGGTTTAGAGCATCCAAATAACATTACAGTCTGTTATGGAAACAAGAGACTGAGGAGTAAAAAAAAAATAAATAAATACAAATCCAGGACTGTGAAATGGATGGACAAGGGAATTGGAAAACAGCAGTTTCAGCTCAGCAGCTTTTATGAAAATGCTGTAGTCAGAAGGTGAAGGAATATTACAGCCGATATTGCACATCCACTTCACTCTCAATTTGCAACACTCCCATCAGGGACACGGTATAAGGTAAAATAAATAACCCACAATATAAAAATATCCATGACAACTGACCCTTCTGTTAAACAATCTACTTAAAGCAAGAATGTAATGGGTTTATTCATTTAAATCTAATTACCTAAATAATTAATGTAATAAAGTATGTGACTTTTGTGATAAATTACTCCTATGAGATTTTAAGTAGTTTTATATGACCTTTGTGAGATAAGCCAAAGACAAAACTGATTATGCAATCTTTACCTCAATACAGATATGATGCATCCCTCCAGCTTTGTTCTTTTGCAGGAATCCTGCAATAGGGCTTTTCTCTCCCAGGGGGTGCAGGAGCTCCAGCTTGGTGTTGCCCAGTTCTACAAACACAGTGTACACACCATGCTCTGGGAGAGGCACAGTAGCGCTCACCTGAGCACCCAGCACATCGCGGTACAGTGCTGTGGCTTTCTCTAGGTCTGGTACAGCGATAGCCACATGATTCAATCTGCCTAACTTCCACAATGACTGAGGGACACCTTGACTGACAGGCACAGACAGAGACAATGCCCTCACTGTGGGTAAAGTGTGCCACGCACACCTCAAGAGACCTGTAACAGCAAAAATTATCAAGTAAAATAGAGACATTATGTATAGAATAATTATTAGGTGTGATGAGGGCTAGCTGTCACACTTTTTACTCCAGTCAACATTTCTCAGAGTAGGTTTATTTTTAAAAGTTCATTTCTGCATAGCCACATAATCTAGTCTTGGCCAAAAAAAAAAAAAAAAAAAACAATTTCACAGATATTGCCCAGGAAAAAAAAAATACACTTCAATGTTGAAAACAAACTGAACTTTTGCTCACAGGGCTCCAGACTGTGACTAAAATAGTGGCAAATACGACCAAAAATAATTTATTGCAACTATAATTTAAAATCAAGTTGCCATTGGCGACAGTCGGGTTGTGTGCGCTCATATGCGATTTCATCAGATTTCATCTTGTGAGTTATTGAATATATTTTTAGAATGCGCACCACCAGTGTGTCTCGTGCCGCTTTTCACCCGTTCTGTTTCTGACGAGCTCGCTGCACTGCACACAACAACAACAAACCCAGCGCGAGAGAGTCGTAAACAAATTACTCTTTTGAACCGGATCTTTTTCATGAATCACCCAAAAAGAACTGAGGGTTTGAACTCAGGAGCTCAGGTTAGCCGTTTGAATCAGATTCACTTTCTCAGCGAATCAGCCATCAGTGAGCTCACAACTGGGAGCGCAGACATTTCAAAATAAGAGTCCCATGCGTATTTCAGGCTTCTTTACAATTAAAAGTCCTGTATTGTGTACCACTTTTTTTCTCTTGGTAATTATTGATTAGGATTGGAGCAGCACAATAAACTGTATCTGGGATTTCATTCAATTTGCACTCTTGCAGTCTCTGTGTCTGGGCCATCCGGTAACAGTAAAAGACTAAGGCAATGTTGTAAAACAATTTATATACTGATATATATATATATATATATATATATATATATATATATATACACACATACATACATATATGTGTGTGTATGTATGTGTGTGTGTGTGTGTGTGTGTGTGTGTGTGTGTGTGTGTGTGTGTGTGTGTGTGTGTGTGAAATCAAGCTTTTGACACTTGGGACAATTGAGGGACTTGTACACAACTAGTACACAAGGTGCAAACATTCATTGATGCTCAAGAATACTATATATATACTATATGTAATTATTTGTAATGTAGATTGTTAAGAGCAGTATTAAATAAAAAATATTTTATCTCTTATATTTATATAAATTATGAAAGGGGTGTGAACATTTATGAGATGAAAGGCAATGCAAACTCATCTTCTCAACTATGTACTGTATACTGTTTATTAAACCTCTGATTAACAGGTTATCAGCTGTCTTCCTTTTCTTCAGCTTTCTATTTTGTTTCTGAACAGCAATCTAAATCAAGCAATTCTGTGATTTGGCGACTAAAAACAGCCATTTGGCTCCTTAATGTTTCAGTTTAGGAGCCAATGGCTCCTTAGACATTTTTTTAGTCTGGAGCCCTGGCTCAGCTCCAAATCTTTTTTCTATAGCCAGTAATGCAACTGATAGTCTAAAAGACTACACAGAATGCATTAAGCTTTCCTGTGTCATGTGGTACAGGACTAGGTACATTAAAAAAACACTGAAATGCTTATACACTTTTAAAAGCATAGCTTAATTCAGTTACAGTTTTTGAGTAAATTTACTTGAGAATTTCTAAAGTGAGTAGCCTTTACTTAAAAATATGGTCTGTTAAATTTACTAGCAATTCCTGCTTGGAAATTGTTTCCTAGGTTTTTTAAATAAACCCCACTCCAATTATTATTATTATTTTTTTTTTTTTTCAATGTAGAAATTGAAAAAACATTTTGAACCAACGTACACAACTTCTCAGCTAGACAAAACACATATTTGTGTAATTACACTTTTTATCTTTAGATATAGCCCGTGTGACAACTAGCCCCGGTCTCCCCTGTGAAAATTCTGTTGTTTATGGTAGGTTTAGGTTATGTTTTAATCCACCGCTGCAAAGATTTAGAATCACAGAATCAGAGAATTAGAGGTCTGAAACGGGAAGAATTGCATTAAAATAACATAATAAATGTTGCGTAAATATAAAGGAAAGATGTAAGAAATCTTACTCGAAAACTACTATTTACCTGCAACCTTCAGTATGGAAGCAGCCATCTTTGCAAACACTGGAGAGAAGGGAAAAAAACTTTATTTAAACAAAAATGTAATAAACTCGGTAAAAGCAAATGTTTTTGCATTGTTCATAGCTTATGAAGTGTACGATCATAACATTTAAGGATAATAATTTTAAATAATATATATGTTATACAAATTCATATATATAAACAGGTATAAATACATATTTTGACGTTATACGGAACGGTCGATGTGGAATGCAACACAATGTTCCATGTTTTCGACGGTTGTATTTACGAAACGCACGCAGGATCGCATGTGTCTGCAGCGATGGCCAACGGGGATTGCAGAAGCAAGCTGGAGAGCTGTCTAAAACTAATAAACACCAACACAGCCCACCCAGAGTTATTTCTCAGGTTAGATGCACACTATTTGATTTAACCATTTTGTTATCACGGATGACTTTTCTTAAAATAAGTTGGAAATATTTGCAGTCTAACTTTCAGTTAGCTGGATAGCTTACCACAGTCACACATAGGGTTGCCACCCGTCCCGTATTTAAAGATTAAATTATGCGCCCCGTATCGAATCAGTACAGGACGCGATTTGTCCCGTATTTATGCTGGTCAGATGGCGTCCCGGTGAAATCGTTCCAGATCGCTAATTTAATATTGATATAAGTTGGAAAATGTGCCTATGGTGGATAAAGTACTGTCCGAAAAGTCCACGTGCTAAAACTGTGGATTTTTATTTCTATATAAATGTTCAATAAGATCAATTAACCCCCCCCCCCCCCCCCCCCACACACACACACACACACACACTTTGGGGTTTGAAAAAATAATACATCTTTATTATTTTGATAGTTCTGTCTTAAATAGTGAAAGGTACTGCGTTATTTTAACCACAACATGCTAGATTGAAATGTAATTTACAGGCTGGAGGAATCTCATGAGATTTATTTGTAATTAATATCACAGATCTGTAACATCACATCCTTTTCCCTCTGTCAGTGTACAGGATGCTTTGGCAGCAGACTTCACATCACTCACCAAGACACTTTATGATCTGCACAAGGCTCATGAGCCTGCAGGCTGTAAAGGAAGCCCACTTGAGCAGCTGGTCGTGGAGAACTTTGATGAGGAGCAAATCTGGCAAGAGCTGGAGCTTCAGAATAGTGCATTACTGACGCAGTTTAAGGATGCAGTTGGGCAGGCTGTCACAGATGACTCTATAAGTTTTCTTGAAGACACAGAGGAAGAGGATGCCGCCGATGAGGGGGATAATGATGATTTGGCTGAGGAGAGCGAGGAGGAAGAGGAAGATGGTGAAGAGGAGGAATTGGAACAAAGACCTAAACCATCTGGTGACAATGAGGAAGAGGACTTCTCTGGCGAAGACTCCGATTTGGACTTTGATGTAGATAAATTTGAGAAACAAACCAAACAGAGACAGTCAACTGCCAAATTATCAAAATCTAATGTGACTGTATCAGAAGTGGATGACAGATTTTTTAAGCTTTCAGAAATGGAGGCTTTTCTGGATGACATGGATAAAAGAGAGGGAAAGGAGAGTGTAGGGGAGGAAATAGACTACTTTCAGGATTTACCAACAGATGATGAAGAGGAACTAAGCTTTGATAAACCAGTGGCATTGAAAAAACAGAAACAGGTAACACACAGGTGTATGTAAAGTGTTTTGGACCATTTAGTTTTAATCACAGTATTTCTATTGAGTTATTTCGTTTGCTACTTACTCATTGTTTTTGCTGTTAAATAGACTCCTATGAAATTTTAAGTAGTTTGCATGACCTTTGTGAGATAAGCGAAAGACAGAATTGATAAGGCAATCTTTAATGAATAGTTCACCCAAAACTCATCACTCAAAATTCATCATTTCAGTCATTTACTCACTCTCATGCCATCCCAGATGTGTATGACTTTCTTTCTTCTGCAGAACACTAATGAAGATTTTTAGAAGAATATTTCAGCTCTGTAGGTTCATTCAATGCAAGTCAACAGAGTCCAAAACTTTGAAGCTCAAAAAGCATATAAAGGCAGCTTGAAAATAATCCATAAAACTGTAGTGGTTGAATCCATGTCTTCTGAAGTGATCCACTCGGTTTTGGGTGAAAATAGACCAAAATGTATCTCCTTTTTCACTATAAATCTTGACAGCAGTCTCCTTCGCAATCATGATTTCAAGTGCTGTCTAGCACTCTGCGCATGCGTCGAGCACTAGAAGATTGAAATCATGATTGTGCCAGGAGACTGAAATGGCAAGGTGTACAGTAAAAAGGAGTTAAAATTTGGTCTGTTCTCACCCAAAACTGATCAGATCGCTTCTGAAGACATGGATTAAAACACTTGAGTCGTTTGGATTACGTTTATGCTGCCTTTATATGCTTTTTTGAGCTTTAAAGTTTTGGATTGCATTGAATGTACCAACAGAGCTGAAATATTCTTCCAAATATCTTTATTTGTGTTCAGCTGAAGTAAGAAAGTCATACACATCTGGGATGGCATGAGGGTGAGTAAATGATGAGAGAATATTCATTTTTGGGTGAACTATCCCTTTAACAAAGTCATTGCTACATTACCTCTTTATTGTTTTCACAGACTCTTAATGGTCTTGTATTTTACAGATGAAAAGCTCCAGAGATATGAAATACAAAGATTTCTATTCTCCTGTGGATGGAGAGCCTGAACAGACAGATCCTGATGCAGACACTGAACCGGAATCTAATGATGATTTTGAAAGAGCAGTAGAAGATGATGATGAGCTAGAAGAGGAGGAGGATGATGAGGATATGAACGAGGAAGATTTTGATATGGATGAGTAAGACAAGAGGATGCATGTCATCTTCCATTTGAGTGTGCTAACTGTACACACAATAACAGAATTTTCTTTTAGATGTGTAAACCTTTTCCCCTCTCAAATTAGGGGTGTCATGGGTGATGCTGAAAGCCAGAAAGCCAGAAATGCTTTACGGAAAGTGACCTTTGACCTCCCTGATGATAGTGAAGGGGAGGACGTGGAAGATATTCTGGGTGGAAAAGCTAAAAATGTGCATAAACCTGAGTCCAAGTCAGCATTTGAAAAGCGACAGGAAAAGGTGTGTCTTCCTACTAAATATGAAGTCCTTATTGAAAATGAATCTATTTGTTAGTTTTTCATAGGGCTAAAAGGATTAGTTGACAACATCGACATTGTTGTGTAATCATTTGATGTCATTTAACATAACATGAGATCACATTAAACTCTAATGATTGTGCACAAGAGCAGCACCGCAGTTCCAAACAGCTTCAGGTGATGTAGATCACAAAGTACGAGGGAATTATAATGCAAAAATACAAAATAAGTAAATACAGAAGCATTCTCGTTGTGGAATAATTGGAGCTGGAGCTGCCGCTCCACTGAAGCAAAACTTGAGCGTCTTTAAAGGAAACACCCCAGCGTTACATCAGTAATGCAGTTATATTTAATGCGTTACAGCTTTATTAAAGTTCAAATAATATGGAAGCGGATCATGTAAATAACCACAAACTCCGAAACTGGCATTTCTCTGTGCGGTCAGCGCCTCTTCTATGAGTTGCGCTAATGTCCCAAGTTTTTGTTTTGTCTTGTTTTCCAATATAAATATCTAAAACATCATACATTTACTTTAGCAGCTATACTGCAGAAGACATTTTTTTATCTGAGAATGTTGAATATAATATTAAAAATACAAATATTTTAAAATCCTTTAAAAAAAAGATGCATTCCCCTGAGAAACAGCATATAAGATATTTAGACTTGCTTTTAGAGAATAGATCTTGAATATATTTTGTCTTTACTGCACTCGCAGAAGTATAACCAAGTGAAAAAATACACTTATATTTAAGAGACAGTCTAAATATCTTATATGTTGCTTCTCAAGTAAATGTATCTGGTTTTAAGGATTTTTTGACAATTTTAAATGGAAAACAAGACAAAAACACTTGATAACAATTGAATTTTATGCAGTGAATTTCTTTACTGAATTAAACTTAAATATTTTTTCCCCCTTTAATTCAGTGAATCCTCTTTATTGTTAGCAAGCACGTTTAATACAACCTTTTATGTCGGCGCACATGCTGAATAATCGGTTAAGAGTTAATGATTAATCATTGCAATAATCACTGAATAATTGTTCTAATAATCGTTAAATTAATATATTATTAAAATAATCATTAGTTGCAGCCCTGGTTTTCCCGTAACCCTCCAGCTGTGCACTATGTAACTGACATAAATGTTTATAGATGGGACAGAAGATTGATGAACTGGAGAAAGCTGCATTGTCAGAGAAGCCGTGGCAGCTGAGTGGAGAGGTGACTGCTCAGACTCGGCCAGAGAACAGCATGCTGGAGGAAGATGTGGCGTTTGACCAGGCCTCCAGGATGGGTACGAGTTTCATGCTGATCATTCTAACAAAACAATTCTCAATTCTGTTTCTAGTGTTTGCTTAACATTGTTTCTCTCCTTAACAGCACCTGCAATCACAGAGGAAACTACATTACAGCTTGAGGAGATAATTAAACAGAGAATCAAAGATCAGGTTTGTTTAAACTTCAATGTCCATGTTCTAATCATAGTCATAGACACTTTATATGCTACTAACAGCATACAGTGGCGGAGAGACCTATCACTTCAGCTTGTGTAATAAAGGCTTATGCTTATTAATGGTTCATGTTTGACCTGTTGTGTCCAAGGTGTGGGATGATGTGGTAAGGAAAGAAAAGCCCAAAGAGGAGGTGTTTGAGTATAAGAAGAGACTCACTCTGGACCACGAGAAGAGCAAACTGAGTCTGGCAGAGGTTTATGAGCAGGAGTATGTCAAACAGATACAGGTGAGCCCTATCAGCTGCTGTGTCTCATCACACTTGTATGTTAGTATAAAACAGAGCATATCTCGAATAATGTCTGAGACTGTTTTATTTATTTGTGTTTTATTTTTTTGTGGGCTTCAGGACAAGAAGGAAGAGGAAGAGAATCCAGCACATGTAGAAATCCAGAAAATCATGGACACACTCTTCCTCAAGCTGGATGCACTATCAAACTTCCACTTTACACCGAAACCAGTGAGTAAAATTGGCTCCAGACAGTTTTGCCATAGTATATGCCTACACATGACTGAAAGGAATTGTTTACCCAATAATGAAAATTCACTCTTCTGTTGTTACAAACCCCATAAGCTATTATTGTTTTCATGGAAAACAAAAGGAGGATTTTAAGAATCTTCATACAGCTATTTTCAAGAAAAAAGCAGTTCATAGTGACCATCACATCTATCAAGCTCTGAAAAGGACAAAAAAAGCTCTACAAAGGCACCATAAACAAAGTCCAAATGATTTGTGCATTGTGCATCCCAAGTCTTCTGAAGCTATGAAATATTTCTAGACATTATTCACTGATAATCTTCCCCTCTGCTGTAGCTCTCAATAGTGATGTCTGATCCACGATAGAATCGTACTTTTGAGCCGGTTCTTTTTAAATGAACCGGTTGATCTAGTTCAGTGTTTCTTAAACTTTTTTGCTGTAAATACTCCCACAGCACCATCAGTAAGGCTCAAATACCCCTTCATCAACACTAAACCAAAGATGTGTACCAAAGGCTAAATAACGTTTCACATTTTCACTAATATTGTAATATCCCTGATGTACAAATTGAAAAGAGGAAGTTGTCGGTTTTTATGTTTATTCATCAACAACAAAAACAAAACCAGGCCATTTAAGTAACAAAACCCGCATTTAGAGCAGACTAATGCTGTTAATTATACAGGGGACCCTTTAACTTGGTATAAACGGTGTGTGTGTATTAGGGCTGAGTATTGATACAGATTTCCTGATTAAGTTCGATTCCGATTTTGATTTGATTCAATATCGATTCATATGGCTTTATTTCAGTTATAATGTCCCTTTTGCTTACATATAAAAGAAATGATCTCCCAGCTAATGCTGTTAATTATACAGGGGACCTTTTAACTAGGTTCATTAGGAAAACATTAATTTTACTAATTATATTTTATTATTTTTCCATCATTTTGGCTTTTTAAAAAAAAAATTTATTAACATTTTTATTTATTAAAACACAGAAAAACAAAACAAACATAATTATAAATACACAAAATCAACTTTTAACACCCACTACCACC
This sequence comes from Myxocyprinus asiaticus, assembly GCF_019703515.2. Lineage (NCBI taxonomy): Eukaryota > Metazoa > Chordata > Actinopteri > Cypriniformes > Catostomidae > Myxocyprinus > Myxocyprinus asiaticus. The sequence continues at coordinate 28,603,465 of NC_059344.1, read as the reverse complement.
CCTCCTCCTCCCCAACCCCACCCCAAACCTCAACAAACATCCCTGTGGTCTTAGATGAACACATATAAAATAATACAAACACAAAAACTGAACAACTAAAAGAGGAAAAAATAGAAAAATAAAATTATTAAAAAAAAATGCATATATATACAAATATAAAAATCACACACACTGACAATTACCCCTCTCTCTCCACTATTCCACCCGAGAACCCTCCAAGAATGCTAAATATCCACCCCATTTTCTTACTAACAAATCCGGATTCCCTAGTCTTCTATAAGACCTCTCCTCTAAGGCTGCCACTCTCCCCATCTCCGAGCACCATTCCTGAAACGGGGGTGCTCCAACCGACTTCCAACCCCTCAAAATCACCTGCCTGGCGACCATAACACAGGTTAAGACCCAATCCTCCACATGTTTATTATCCACATTGATTTCTGCCCCATCTCCCAAAATACAGAGTCTGGGGCAAAACGAAACCTGAGTGCCTAAGACATCACATACAAAATTCTGAATTCTCAACCAAAATCCTTGGATCTTAATGCACCCCCCAAAAAACATGGGTTATATTGCCATCCTCCAATTGGCATTGCCAGCAGGTAGGTGTGTCTTTAAGACTAAGCCTATACAGTCTAGAGGAGTCCAATAGAATCTATGTAAAATCTTGAACTAAGGTGAACCCTTGCATCTCTAGATACAGACTTGACATTTTTTAGAATCCTAGCCCACACTCCCTCCTCCATTACCAAGTTTAAATATTTCTCCCATAATCTATTCAGAGAAGTTGAAGCTCCGCCCCAGACTCTAAATTAACAGGGAGTAATACACTGATGCCTCATGACCTTTTCCAAAAGCAGTAATCACTTCTCCCAGAGTAGGGGGGTGTGAGCTACTCCCAAAAATATTACAGAGCAGGTGGTGCAGCTGTAAATACCTAAAAAAAAAACTGAGATCTGGGAATTCCAAAATGATGACCCAAATTCTCAAAAGATCTCAACATTTCACTCTCATACAGGTCGCCGAGTGTAGTAACCCCATCACAATCCACTCTGACCAACAGAAATGGGACTTGTTGATACATAATTTGGGGTTCAGCCATATGCTTGAGGCAACATTTAAATAAATGTTCGAATTAAACACTTTGGCCACTCTTGTCCAAATCACGTGTAAATGTGAAATAACGGGGTGCGACTTAATTTCTCCGGTTAGTTTGATAGAAAGACTTTGCAGTGGCGAAATGGGGGCAAGGACTTCCTGTTCAATACAAAACCAGGGAGGGGCTCTCTCAGGTGGAAGCAACCAATGGGCCAAATGTCTGAGACCGAATGCATAATAATAAAACAAAATCTTGGGTAGGCCTAGCCCAACTTTGTCAATTGGCCTATGTAATTTATTGAAATGTAGTCTGGGACGTTTATCATTCCAAATGAAGGACTTCGCTATGCTATCAAATTGCTTGAAATAAGAGAGGGGGACATCTACAGGGAGAGATTGTAACAGGTAGTTGAATTTTGGAATACAATTCATTTTAATAACATTAACCTTCCCAATCATCGATAAATGTAATGAAGCCCACCTGTCCACATCGCTCGAAAACCTTTTTATTAAATGGTCAAAATTAACTTGAACTAAATCAGACAAATTTGCGGGGAATAAAATACCCAAATACTTAATGCCCTGTTTGGGCCACTGGAAGGCGCCTGGCTGAAAGCCTGTCACTGGACAGTACGCTGTCAGAGCCAAAGCTTCGGATTTAGACCAATTGACCTTGTAGCCTGAGAACTTGGAAAAGGAATTAATAATTCTGTGGAGGCAAGGCATAGATCTAGTAGGTTCAGATACTGATGACCAGTTGGTCTCCATATAGACATTGATTTCAGCCTTTAACCTTTGTTGGAATTCAGGATTTTGCAAAAGGGATACATTAAAGCGCCAAATATATGATTTTTTTTTCTCCGTATGAGGCAACACCACTAAACTCATCAGGGTGTGATCTGAGACTAAAATGTTTCCAATTGAGCAATCAACAACAGATGAAATGAGAGATTTAGATATAAAAATAAATAGAATAAATCTTATGGACTGATGGAAAAATATGTATAGTCCCTCCCAGATGGGTTCAAAATTCTCCAAATATCTGTAAGACCAAGATTTTTACACATCCTTTGGAGCATCAGTGTTGCTCTAGGACTTACACACTTTTGCTTCACTATGATCAAGGACTGAATCCATCAATAGATTAAAGTTTCCTCCCAATATTATATCATGAGGGGTGCCAGCGGCTTGCAACATCCCTTCAAGATCTATAAAAAAGCCCTGATCATCAGCGTTAGGTGCGTAAATATTAGCCAAAATCAACCTCTGCCCCTGAATTTCAGCTAAAACAATAATGACTCTTCCTAATTGATCTTTAATCTGTTTGAGAAATTTGAATTGTAGATGTTTACTTATTAATGTAATGACTCCCCTGCTCTTACTTGAGCCAACACTAAAGAAAACATGTCCACCCCATATCTTCCCAAATTTTTCAGCTTGAGAAAAGGTGCGTTTCTTGAAGAAACAAAATATCATATTTCTTACGTTTAAGAAAAGAAATAACCTTCCTTCTTTTTATGGGGTGCCCCAACCCATTCACATTCCATGTGGAGAGAGACAATCCACTCATATTAACATTTGACATTTTGATATAAAAAAATAAATAAATTGTGTGTCAAAAACAAGATTATACAGACCACATTCCCCATTAGTGCAACAATAAAACCCCAAACTTCCCCCGAACAAAACAAACAGAAAAAAGAAAAACGTGCGCATTAACCCCGCGCACGAAAGCGCCAACCGGCGTCAATCCCTCTAAATTCAAAGAGTCCATGTACGCCTACGAGAGCCCCTGCGACAACTTTGTTTTAATCATTCTAATGTCCCTTAAAAATACTCCACAAAAACAAACTCCAGCCAACAGGAGCATAAGCACAAACAACGAACAGATCCATCCACAACTGTCCCGAAGTAGTGTAATTCCACAAAACAAGCTCCAGCTGCTAGGTGGAGCCAGCACGAAAAGAAACAAAACAGGCATCGCGGTTCCTCGAATGGTCAAGTGTGTATTGAGCGAGTCAAATTCACTCGGATGCCGCGTAAAATAAAAAAAAATACACCATGACTTACTCAGTCTGTGGACTTTATAAAAGGCGTCCTTTTTGTGAGCATGTAGATATTTTGCGGTCATCCATAGTGTCCACTCTCAATCTGGCCTGGAACTTAAGTGTAAAAAATGATCTTATGTCAATGCAAATGTTTCTTGAAGGAAGTGTCATTCTACAAAACAAACTCCAGCCGCTAGGTGGAGTCAATGCAAAAAGAAACGAAAAATGGCGCCCAGCTTCCTCAGAAAATCGAATCACTGAACAGCGAGTCAGTCCACTAATATAAGAAACATCAAATGGCTTACTCACTCCAATGTATTTCTGAATGAGAGTGCCTGGTTTGGACATGTAAATACTTTTCGACCATTCTTCGTTTCTATTCTCAGTTTGGCCGGGAACATCAATGCAAAAGCGATCTTCCGTTGATGTAAAAGTTTCTTACATTCATTGAACCGATCGCGTTTCTCTCTTGTCGAATTTGCAAAGTCCGGGAACAAGAAAATATTGTGATTCTTCCAAGAAAGCTTCCCTTTGCTCCTCGCCTGGCGCAACACAAGATCTTTATTGGATGATCTAAGAAATTTGGCCAGGATTGATCGGGGCCTGTCTCCCTCAGAAGATCTGTGAGCCGGGACTCTGTGAGCTCGCTCGATTTCCAGTTTATGGCCTGTTATGTTGAGCAGGCTCGGGAAGAGCTCGTCCAGGAATTTCACAATTCACATTTCTCTGCCCTCTTCATGCTCAGGAATTCCAACAATTCGTATGTTATTCCTTCGGTTCATATTTTCAAGATATTCCAGTTTTTCTAAAATGTTTTCCAAGTCTGTTTTGGACGCGGGCGGATTAGCGGATAATTCCCTTTCCATTGACTCCAAATAATCGATTCGTTTTTCAACATTTGCGACTCTTGTGACCAACTCAGAGAATTTTGTTTCCATTGCCGTAATCGATCGACGTATTACAGCGAGATCTTCCAAGTCAGCAACAACCTTTGTCTGCATCACCAAGATGTTGGACAGTTGACGCTGGATTATCTCCCAACGTGCCGTCCAAATCAAGTCCCCGACTCGCAGTCCCGTCAGAGGCCTCAGCTTGAGCATGTAAGTGTCTTTTAATGTCTCCAGAGTCTGAGGATTTTGACTTCTTTGCCATGTTTACCTCAAAGAGCAAATATGTAATTGGATGTTTCGAATCTCACCGAATTATAACATGAAAATAATAAAAAAAACTAGCAAAGTGTGCAAAGCTCGTGATTCACACGTCTGCTTCTCGCATGGCGTCACGTGTTCCATCATTTTGGCTTTTTAAAAATGAACAAATATATTAAATCAATAAATAAGATATTTAGATATTTCATTTATTATTTTTGTTACATATTTATTGTTAAATTGCTTAATTTGTACTATTTACAAGTATTTATATTGATTTGCTGAACACATGCTAAAACCAGTGCTGTCTCTTTAACAAAAAACAGCATTTCTGAAAACAAGGCCTATAAATGAGCGCATGTTAACTAGAGAAGACTCTAATGGCTTTACCTCGAATTAAATGTTTTTTAGTAGTTGTTTCTGATTAACAACTGATTGTAAAGAACAGAAAGGGTATTTTAAAAAAAACTTATTCAATGACAAATGGGTTGCGTGGATCTCGTCTTGGACACACATTTATGGAACAACTTTTACTCTCAACACGCTGAGAAAGGATCTCACTGCTGGACACTTCACGATTAAACTTCACAATTACTGTCGAGTAAAATGTAAACTTTTACCTGCCAGTTGCCAAATATGTTCACTTTAGTCACAAAGTATGAAATTTGGTTGCAAATGCAAGTGATTTCCTCTCATTGTAGTGGAGGGTTGCGCATTGAGTGAAAGATCGATCTCGGGATTTAAGAATCGATATCGAGATTGTTCAAATGACGATCGCGATGCATTGGAAAAACAATATTTTTACCACCCCTAGTGTATACACTGTATATATATACTGTATATTATTGTTAGGCCTTCAAAATGTATTGTTTATATACATGATTTGTGTTTTTTACAAGCATTTACATTGATATGTAGAACAAGTGCTAAAACAGCATTTTGTTTTGGTAGCTCATCGCTTATTAACATGAGTGAAGCCACACGGCTGTATTGAAAATGTACGTACTGAACAACTCATTCACAAATTAGACTGTTCCAGTCAGAGCCGTTTTCAAGTTTACAGCTCACTGGAGAGAAAGGTTATCAGTGAATCAACACTTACATTTTGGTGTTTTCTTCACAAAAAACAAAAATGTTTGTATGGCTTCAGAAGACTTGGAATATATTGCACAAGTCGTGTGGAATGCTTTTATAGTATTCTTGTTTTTTGTCATTGTATGGAAAAGAAAATTCTCCTTTTGAAAATTAACAGTATGTGGGTGAGTAAATAATCATTTTCATTTTGGGTGAACTATTCCTTTAAAGGACAAGGAGATGTTTAGCAGAATCTCTGGAATGCTATTTTCTGTATAACAAAAGAGACCAATTAGTGTCTGCAGATAGTCTATAGAAATGATACAAATAACATGTGAAACAGCAGAAGTGAAGAGGCCACTTTCTGTTTTGATGTATCTTCACTTTGAAACTCACTGCTGTATTACAGATTACAACTTTTGAAAATATCTTTTATATAAAGTCCATATAATGAATCTATTAATTTTATAGAGTTGTGTTATATAACTTCATATGTCTAAACTACATTCCTGTCCAGACCAATAAAATACATCTCTTTGGAAAAAAAAAAAAAAAAAAAAAGGACAAAGATCAAATAAGTTATAAAAAAAGTATTTGACTTCCTCTGTTTAGCATATTCCTGAGGTGAAAGTGGTCTCCAACTTGCCTTCGATCACTATGGAGGAAGTGGCTCCAGTCAATGCCAGTGACGCCACACTGCTGGCTCCAGAGGAAATAAAGGTTTGTGCAGCCTGCTCTTATTAAATTATTTCCAGTTTACAGCTATTTATCAGCCAACTATGATCTGAGAACTTCACTGTGAAGTGTTCAAGACAGCATTTACTTTGTAGAATTTGAGTGCAACATTTACATAAATGGTAGATCTCAGAATCGTCATGGTTCGTGTTGATGCATTTCATTTCCTTATCTCAGGAGAAGAATAAGGCTGGAGATATACTTGGAGACACAGAGAAAACGACAACAGATAAGAAACGAGAGAGACGGAAGAAGAAGAAACTGAAGCATCTGAAGATTAAGGAGCGGGAGAAGAGACAGAAACTCAAAGAGGCGACGGCAGGAAAAATCAAGAAAAAGAGCAAAGCTGAAGTTGAACAGACCCTCAAGAAACTTACAAAAGGAGGAAAAGCAAAAATCCTCACGGTTAGTGACTTTAGATTAATGTACTTTAAAATAATGAGATTCAAATGGTTATATGTATGATTGCAGTGAAGATGCATTATCACTTGGCTGTGTTTGCATGTGTCTGGACGTCTTGCTACACTCCAGGCACTAAGTTTATGATGTGTTAAACGTTTGATACAAATGTTCTGACTATTTTTCACTCTGTACTTTCCAACAGAATGATGGAATGGATAAGGCACTCCGTTCTTCTCAGGCCTTTTTCTCCCAACTTCAAGACCAAGTAAAAAGTCAAATCAAGGGATCAAAAAACCAGACAGCAAAGAAGAAGAAACAAAAAGAGATTTCTGTGAACAAGCTAAAGTTGTAATGTTAAAATAAATGTCAAATGTTGTATGTACAGTTGTTCTTTTTATGGGAAATTGAATTAATCGTAAATCTTGTCATTTTTGTTTAAATACAGATTTCTTTACCCTGTATATTGGTGTCTTGGAGTTTTTACACCATTTTGGACTAAAATGAAACATACTCATGTTTAGTTAGTCATAGCACTATTTGATCAGAAGAGGGCAATAGTGATCAGTACTGTTGCCCTTACTATCATTACAGCTAGTTGAGTTTGTCTCTTACCTGATCCCTGTTCATTTCACTCCAAGTCACTCATATCATACAGTATGTATTGTTCAGAATTGAAGAAACATAAAATAGAGGTCACCAGTCAAAGCTGGCAATTTTCTTTATTTGCATGAAAATCTGAAGAGTCAAATTTTGCATATTGCCCCAAAACAAGACTCCCCCTGAGCTCAGAGAGAAAATAGAGAACAGGTACACTGCACTTCAAGACCCAAAGCAAGGCACAGGATTTGAACAACATCCCTGTTTCACCGTCTTAATATAACTCAATAAATATCAGTGCTGTTCGACAAATCAAACCATGCCATTGGAACAGTTTTCATAATCTTGACAGCATTAGTGGTAAACTACACACATAATGTGCATTACTTTAAACTAGTTAAAGGGTTTCAGGGACAAATTAAGTACCAATTTTAGGAAAAATAAAAATAAGTAACAGAATATAATTACATTTAAAACTCTATACAAAAGACTACAGTCCCAACCAAGCAAAAACCAATCGACACGTAGATCTTTGGCCATTAACCAAAACTCACTTTGCATGTAAACACTTTTACCGCCATTGTCATCATAAAAATATTTTTTAAAAGCAGATTTTTTGTTTTGTTTGTTATCAGGTTATTGGTTTGCATATAAATGTACTCATTCAGACATACAGACCAGTACGCTGATAACTACAAAAAAACTCTACTTTTTCAAAAAAAAAACTGACAACACAAGAAAACTGCGTTGTTCGGATTATTCACTGCTTTTGACATCAGAAAGTAAACAGGCTTGCACACAACACTTGTACACATTAGATAAAGGTGTTTGCATACAACACGAAATCAAGGTAAATGTGCAAAAGTTACATGTGCCAATCGTTTTTTACTTAAAGCGTTTAAGAACACATTGTTGGTTTATAAAGCATAATGGTGTAAGATCGTATAAGTAATAGTGATGGGTCGTTCATGAACGAACGAATCTTTTATGTAACTCAGAAGAACGAGATAGTCTCAGAGAAGGATTCGTTCTTTTTATGTTGGCCGCGCATGCGCATTGCGCAATCTCCGTTCGTTTGTTAGGTGAAAACCGCATAGGCGCTGTACAGGAAACGGAAATGATTAGTTCACCTTTCACTGCTATATGTCCAATCAACCAGCTGATTGAGTTGTGCAGGTGTCAGTCATTATCAAAGAGCTGTCACTGTGCTATAGTAAGGGAGGGGTCTAACAGACTGGGATCCAGCCAGCCTAACAGACCTCCATATGTGCAGTTACTGCATCCTTATGGGGTTTACACTGGCAAACCCTGTCGCACTTCCTACATCAAGTTTTCACAATTTTGATTATTCATTTAATAAAGCTTACTACAGTTAGACCTTACCAGAAGGTTTCAAGAATTGTTAAAATATGTAAGGGTAATAAGATAAAATATATGCGCATTTTATACCATAAAATTAAGTTACAGTTCTACATACATTCAACCTAATGCCACAAGCTCCACACAAAGGTCCAACAGTATTTTAACAAAATGAAAACAGTCCATACCGGCAACCCCTGCAGTGTAGAACAGATCCTAACAATCCAAAGTCAGGAAGATGTGCGATTGGAGCTTAAAGGGAGTTCACCCATAAATGAAAATGATCTCATCATTTATTCACCCTCATGCCATACCAGATGTGTATGACTTTCTTTCTTCTGCGGTACACAAACAATTTTTTAAAAAGAATATCCCAGCTCTGTTGGTTCTCAAAATGCAAGTGAATAATGACCAAAACTTTAAAGCTCCAAAAAGAAGCATAAAAGTAATCCATACAACTCCAGTGGTTAAATCCATGTCTTCAGAACAATATGATTAGTGTAGTTTAAAAAACAGATCAATATTTAAATCCTTTCTTTACTATAAATCTCCACTCTAACTTCAACATAATTCTTCTTTTATTTTTTATTTTTTATTTTTTTGGGAGATACACATTATTCATGTATATCGCAACCTACTGGTCAAAGGTGGAGATTTATAGTAAAAAAAGGACTTCCATATTGATCACCCACACCTATCATATCACTTCTGAAGACATGGATTTAACTACTGGAGTCTTAAGGGTTAATGTGCTTTTGTGGAGCTTCAAAGATTTGGTCACCATTCACTTGCATTGTGAGGACCAACAGAGCTGAGATATTCTTCTAAAAACGTGTGTAAGTCACACATCTGGGATGGCATGAGGGTGAGTAAATGAGAATTTTCATTTTTGGGTGAACTATCCCTTTAAGATTGCATCATGTGCCAAAACAAACCAACCACAACGGACTAAATAAACATGTCCAAGTCAGTACCACACACTTGCACAATCAAAATGAAACCTTAAAGGGATAGTTCACCCAAAAATGAAACTTCTATTTACTCATCCTCATGTTGTTCCAAACACGTTACTTTCTTTCCTCTGTGGAACACAAAAGGAGATGTTAGGCAGCATGTTGGTCTCAGTCACCATTCATTTTCATTGTTTAGAAAAAAGGTGCAATAAAAGTGTACGGTAAGAGGCTAACATTCTGCCTGATGTCTACTTTTTGTGTCCCAAAGAAGAAAGGAAGCCATACGGGTTTGGTACAATATGAGGGTGATTTAAAACAGAATGTTCAAAATATCGCTTTAATTAAACCCAGTAGCTTAAGGCATATGCTTCAGATCTTCATATATGTCTCTGGACAGTGATTTGACACTGCAGCCTACTGCCCTTGAAGGTTAAGACCTCACAATCCACATTGTCCAGGGGCCTCAGGTCTATCCCAGCAGTCTGGCCTCAGATCGTCTCATTAGCCAGTGTCTCCGTAGAGAGCCAGATCTTGGCTCCATTGAGGAACTTGCTAAAAGGAGTCCCCAGGATGCCAGGGCGACACATATTACCCACAGGAGAGAAAGGGAATGAAGAGCTGAGGTACTCTGGAGGAGCAGGGGACTGGTGAGGAGTCGAAGTTGCCTTAAAGTACATTTTGCTGTGATCCACATGAGGGTTGTTAGGAGTACCTCCTGCCCTGTTATACTGCCTCAGCTGGTTCTGGAGCATCTCAATCTCGTCTGTAAGCACAGAGAGCTGGTGGAAGGCAGTGATGGGGCCACCCTGCATGATCTGTGCCTCAGGGATCCAGCGCAAGAAGTAGAGCTTCCAGAGAGAGAGGTGAGATGGTAGGAGTTGGGGGAGCAGCAGGCCCTGTAGGTCGACAGGACGAGAGAACCAGTTGTGAACGAAGCGTTCTGAGGGTGTCTCCTGCTGCTCTCGCGCCTGAGACAAATCAGAACGGAGACGCAGCACGAGGGAGTTCCGCCGTGTCAGGGTGTCGTGCTGTCCCAATGATCCGTTTCGGAGAACGCAGGGCACACCACGCAGTGTGGAACTGTAGTTTTTCTAAAGGGAATATTTACAAATGATAACAAATGATTGTAAAATAACAAATGATTGTTATTAATCTCCTCCACAAAATACATAATTCTTCTTTTTTTTCATGTAACTTTTAGATATCATCTGTAAATGTCAAATGCTTTGAGTTTTGATTTTATTTTACAAACGAGTTGTTTGTGTATGGTGAGTTGGCATGCAGACTAGCAGAGATACTGTAGAGAGTTCACCTTGCTGCATCTGTGTGTGAATGTCTTTACTGTGCCGTTTTGTACGCAGGTGGCAATCTTGCCCACATACAAAGGATTGTTAAAGAGAGTCTGGTCTTTAAGACTGAACTGTTGAGACCAGTCCCACACAGGAGGAAAGCGGAGAGCCTGGTCCTTCCCCAGGTGAATACTCTTGCTACTGGCAAAATCCTGAGGAGGTAAGAGAGAAAGAGGAAGAGAGAGACAAAGAAGGATAGAATTCAGATAAAGAAGTCAAAGTGGGGAGACGGGGTATTAAAAAAAGGTATTATACCCTCACAAAAAGGATAGTCATGGCTCTAAATTCTGATTGGATGAGCCACATTCTAAGAAGTTGCAAAATAGCGGATATAAACTATGACCGCACATCAATTACATTTTATATTATTGCACCAAGTAGTCGATTTTTTTCACTTGTTTTGACTATAAACAAGTAAATAAGTGAAAAAATCTGCCAGTACAGTAAGACAAAATACACATATTAAAAATATCAGTGTTGCTTCTAAAACATTATAAGTAAATTTTGAAAATGTTAGAAATATAACATTTTTAGATATTTGTTTACTGGAAAACAATAAAACAAATGTTTATCAAGAATAACATTTTTGTAGTACCTTTTTGCCCTTATATCTAAGGTCTTACTAAAGGAAAAAAAAATCTAACGTGGATTTTCTTGATTGAAAAAATATAATCGTGCCTGATAACGTGCATGAAAAAGGGTTCGAAATAGCATTTTGTTTCTGAATAAAACCAAATGTCCACATGACAATTTACACAAGATTAAATATTTCTACTGCTCTAAACTTATTCAACGACATATTTTACTGATCATACTGTTTAGATTCTCTCTATTAAGCTCCCAAAGCGAAATTTCCCTAATGACGTCATATCCACCTTTTCACTCATAACAGTATAAAGGCACCCTCTGTCTGCACATATGGATGTAACATATAAGAAAATGTTTCACCACTGTTCAAACGCTGCTCCTCAGATCCTCAATAAAATGCAAAGTAATTTCTTCTGTAATCAAAATACTTTTTGAGTGTAACTATATTCTAGTTTCCAACCATTTAAATTGTAACTGTAGTGGATTACAGATACTAATATTCTGTATTTTAAATAAGTAATCCCATTACATGTATTCCTACTGCCCAACCCTGATTATTACTACATTAATTAAGTATTACAATTTTCAAACTTTTGCATATTGCTGAAAGCAACAAGTCTCGAATAAATAAGTCTCATGCATTAACATATGGCCTCTCAAGGCTTATTGATGTAGTAAATTCCGTACTATATTAGTCAGTGAATAAGGGTGTTTATAGCAAATTTAAAAGTGCGCTCAGTAATTTTTCACCATTAAAAACGTTTTACTCCTAAAGAAATGAATTGTAATTTTGAAACACATGTATAAAATCATGACAGCTCACATGAGATGAGGACTCTAGTATCAGTAGCCGTTTTATTCTACATGGGGCAGGGGTGACCTCATGGGGGCTGCTATTTTAGAATCACATGACCAGCTGAATAGTACTCACTTAATCTCAGTAAGCGTCTTGTTATTGGACACTTTCACTCTTGGGTTAAATGAATCATGGCTGATTGTGAATAGTGAATTTCTACAACGGCATCTGTAACTGAAAACTATTGATTTGGAATGATTCTGCAACCCCGCCACTAGGTGTCACTGTAAGTCCAAGATGACACAAGCAAAAAGTTACTGAGTGCCCCTTTAAACCAAATGAACAAAACCAATAAAACTAAAACCAAACAAACCCAAAAAGTAAATCTAACCCTGCTGTGCTCTGCTCTCTGTCGGGGGCAGTTAAAGAGGAAGGTACTGAAGACGGGAACCCACATACTGTCACCCAGCACTGTCAGGTACACCTCAGTGAATTCAAATGCTGCTGGATACTGATTCCATAGCTGCCACACACAGTTCAGAAACAGCAGGAACAAAGGAGACTACAAAGAGAAAGAGCATGAACAATAAACAATTAAACTTCAATCACATCCTTGAAGGAAGCCGTGGAGGTCTGTTGAACAGCAGGCCAAACATACAGTAAGTTTCCCTAAATGAAAAGACAAAATATTGGAATTTGATTGATAAAAGATGCACTACCTCTTCTTTGTCATTCTTCTTAAGGTGGTTGCAGCGGTCCAGGAAAGGATGTCCAGCCATCACCCACTCCTTTTGAATCAGACCCTGAAAGCCATGCAGGCTCCTGCAGTGAGGATCACACATGAGCTGCACCAGACAGGAAACCACACAACTCAGGTCCCGGTCCTCCTTCTCTGTACACACACACATGGATAAAGGAACAAGATAAATTCTCACTTTACAGAAGATTTATATATTCTGTCTAAAAATAGGAGTTTCAAATTTTTGTCTTAAAACCTTTGGCCCACTCACCATGCATCCATTACAAGTGTAATTATTGTAAATGCATTTTTTTTATTTATTTATTTTTTTTACAAATTGAAGGGCAAATTTTTGGTGTTTTGGTGTTAAGTGTTACAGATGACATTAACAGAAGTAGACATTAAGTTGTACATTAACCGAAATACTCCTATAATTTACTACAGGATGCAGCAAAGAATACAGAGTATCATAACCCTAATGTAAACCGCCACTTACCTAAGAGTATGACAGAGACATGCCTGCTCTCTAGCATATAGACTACCTCTACTGCATGCCTCAGAAATATCCTGTAAGAATACCACATACCAAACCAATCTTATAAGTGTATACAGCATCTATATCTGAACAAAGAGAGTTGTTGAAATGCACAAATAAAACAAACATCAGAAAATGCACAGCAAAAAACTATACTTGTTTCCAAGAATTTCTGGCACAAGTTCAAGCTGTTGATAGCTCAAATTTGCTGTCTACTGACTACTGAGTGTTTCTCAAGTCATCATACCTGACATACTCCATCCATCTTGAGCTTTCCAAAGATGACAGCCACTTCTCTTCAGACTCCTCAAAGGACTCTGGACATACATATAAACACAAAATAAGCATTAAGACTCAAACTCAAACATTACGGGATGCTGGAAATAACCACAAATATTTGGCCATTCCTGTCCCTACTTTCAGCCTGGTAAGGACCACCTCCAGAGAGTCTCATTCAGTCTAGTGTCTTTTGATAAATAATGAGAGTTTCCACCAACAGGGCATGTCCTGGATTACCTAAAACACAGATCTGTCGCAGTTTCAGAAGAGCTGCTTGAATATCTTGGATGTTTGGGAGGTTTTTGTCCAGATCTGACTTGAAGACGTCACTGCGCAGCGGGTGGCTTTTAGTTATGGCACTGGAAATCCTGCAGAATCACAGAGGAATGTTTTCTTTTAATGGATTTCAACCAAAAACAATAATTTGGTAACCTCACTGGGCTATTGTGCCAGAATATCAAGAGATTAAAGGAACTGTTCATCCAAAATGAAAATTCTCTCATCATTTACTCATCCTCATGCCATACCAGATGTGTATGACAGTGTATGAAGAATACCTTAGCTCTGAAGGTCAATACAATGCAAGTGAATTGTGGGCAGAACTTTGAATCTTCAAAAAGCACATAAAGGCAGCATAAAAGCAACCCATAAGACTCCGATATGATAGGTGTGGGTGAGAAACAGATTAAGTACTTTTTTAAATTTTTTTTTATAAATCTCCACCTTTGACCATCCCAGACCAATAGGTGGCGATATGCGCAAAGAATGTGAATCACCAAAGACAAAAGATGTGTTGAAGTGAAAGTGAAAGTGGAGATTTAGAGTAAAAATTGACTTAAATATAGATCAGTTTCTCACCCACACCTATCATATAGCTTCTGAAGATATCGATTTAATCACTGGAGTTGTAAGGATTACTTTTATGCTAACTTCATGTGATTTTTGGACATTCAAAGTTCTGGCCAGCATTCACTTGCATTGTTAGGACCAACAGAGCTGAGATATTCTTCTAAAAATCTTCATTTGTGTTCAGCAGAAGAAAGAAAATCATACACATCTGGGATGGCATGAGTGTGAGTAAATGATAAAATAATTTTCATTTTTGGGTGAACTATCCCTTTTAGCAGACAAGCACAAACACAACATTTCAAATACATTTAAAACAGCAATAAAAAAAAATTAACAAAATTTAGGAACATAACTACTCCACAGAAATGCAATGTTCTCTTACAATAGTCTGTCTGATAACTGCTTCATTTAGCCAAACCAAATCTGCTTCCCTTGATCTTTTTCTGCCTCTCATTTTCTCTTTCTTACCTCTGCTCCACCTTCCTCTGCTGCTGCGGGTCACTGATGTTTGACATTCGGACCAGAGCGCTCCCGCTGGGGTGATTCCAGCACCATAACTACAAACCAAAGCACACACATTTACTCTTCAATCCAAGCCAAATGTCTAACATGGGCCTACATATTAATTACAGTGGAGCACAAGTTTTAACATACACTCTCACACCAATTAAATGCAAATCCATCAACCAATTTGATGCTTTAAATGACCTAAAAGTCTTGGTCTCTCATTTTGCAATGTTTTAAACATGACACTATTTTTTTTTTTTTGTTAGAATAAAATAGGCTAAAGTAGTAAAAGTGATTCGTATATTCTCTTCCCTCTCACTCCAAAACCAATAATCCAGTCAAGTCCACAGCTCTTACTGGGATACGCTGGGAGTTAAAGTAGCAGGCGTAATGCTTCAGATCCTGATCCGCTAGCGATACCGGAACCACAAAGAACTCTGGGAGACTGCAAACAGCAAGAAAAACTCATTTAATCTCAGCACACAAATAGCCTCTGACACACGACTACTGTCAAGCACAACTAAGCAAGTGTCAAGGATGCGGTTATATTACTGCTTCTTTATGTCAGTATAATAACTACAATGACCTGATACTGAACTCTGTATGTGAATCAGTGGGATCAGTGCTTTCATTCCTGAGGATTACTGCAGAAAGCACAACACCCGTCTGTTTTAGCAGATTCACACGAACCTCCCATAATTTAATCAGTTATCTCCAATCATCCTATTAAACAATTTATTAGCATGACTAGTTCACTTACGCTTCAACAATAGTCATTCGTACTACATACACACTCATTCCTGTGTTTCCATCTCGCAGTCGCATTAAATATGAATTATTATCTAACTGTTTATCCTTTACACATCCTTTTGTCACTGGCTACTTGAAGGTAATGAGTCTAATATGCATTAATGATTTTTAGCCTAAACTACTTATAATCCAAGCTGTTTTGAAAATAAATCACCATTTACGATTGCACACTCACATATACACACTTACCTGGGCGAGATGAAATAACCTTGATTGACGGTACACACCCTCCATTCTGAGGCACCGGTGCGCTTGATTTCTCTGTCCCAGTCAGAAGAACAGTCAAACAGGGATGTCTGCAACCCACCCCCAGGGTCAACACCATTCACCCGCTCACCTAAACAAATCACGCATGTACATTACATGCTTAAACTACAGTGGAGGGCTGCAAACTCATGAGGGGTGAAAAAAACGATTAGTTAACTTTTTCTTTTGTTTTTCAGAATAAGTTTTAAATACCCACTTAATGTAGTTTGTATTACTAAAATCAAGAAAAAATGTAAATATACACTGGCGGCCAAAAGTTTGGAATAATGTACAGATTTTGCTGTTTAAGAAGAAAATTGGTACTTTAATTCAGCAAAATGGCATTCAACTGATCACAAAGTATAGTCAGGACATTACTGATGTAAAAAACAGCACCATCACTATTTGAAAAAAGTATTTTTGATCAAATCTAGACAGGCCCCATTTCCAGCAGCCATCACTCCAACACCTTATCTTGCTAGCATGTAATCATGCTAAATTGTTAATTTGGTACTAGAAAATCACTTGCCATTATATCAAACACAGTTGAAAGCTATTTGGTTCGTTAAATGAAGCTTAACATTGTCTTTGTGTTTGTTTTTGAGTTGCCACAGTATGCAATAGACTGGCATGTCTCAAGATCAATATTAGGTACAAAATGGCAAAAAAGAAACAGCTTTC
Source organism: Myxocyprinus asiaticus (assembly GCF_019703515.2). Taxonomy (NCBI): domain Eukaryota; kingdom Metazoa; phylum Chordata; class Actinopteri; order Cypriniformes; family Catostomidae; genus Myxocyprinus; species Myxocyprinus asiaticus. Next base: position 28,586,675 of record NC_059344.1, on the reverse strand, counting down.
TCTAGAAACTCGTCAGTCAATCATTGTTTTGAGGAATGAAAGCTATACAATGCTTGAATTTGCCAAAAAACGGAAGATTTCATACAAAGGTGTACACTACAGTCTTCAAAGACAAAGGACAACTGGCTCTAACAAGGACAGAAAGAGATGTGGAAGGCCAGATGTACAACTAATCAAGAGTACAAGTACATCAGAGTCTCTAGTTTGAGAAATAGACATCTCACATGTCCTCAGCTGACAGCTTCACTGAATTCTACCCGCTCAACACCAGTTTCATGTACAACAGTAAAGAGAAGACTCAGAGGTGCAGGCCTTATGGGAAGAATTGCAAAGAAAAAGCCACTTTTGAAACAGAAAAAACAAAAAGAAAAGGTTAGAGTGGGCAAAGAAACACAGACATTGGACAACAGATAATTGGAAAAGAGTGTTATGGATCTTAACCCCATTGAGCTTTTGTGGGATCAGCTAGACTGTAAGGTGTGTGTGAAGTGCCCGACAAGACAGCCACATCTATGGCAAGTGCTACAGGAAGTGTGGGGTGAAATATCACCTGAGTATCTGGACAAACTGACAGCTAGAATGCCAAGGATCTGCAAAGCTGTCATTACTCCACGTGGAGGATTTTTTGACGAGAACTCTTTGAAGTAGTTTACAATTTTTTCAAATTGTAATAGTAATTTTTCAAGTTATTAATGTCCTGACTATACATTGTGATCAGTTGAATGCCACTTTGTTGAATGAAAGTACCAATTTCTTTCCATAAGATTAAAATCTGTACATTATTCCAAACTTTTGGCCGCCAGTGTACAATTCTGTTAAATTAGTGACACATATAAATGACATCTTGCTGAGGAGCACTTGCTTTTGTTACACACATGAAAACAAAACACTGAGCAGAAGTAGGTCCATTTAATAGTTTACAATTATATTTCATTACCCAATTTGCCAATCTAAATGCCAAATAGGCCACTTAATGTGATTCATGTGATTTTGAAGCACATTACCAGCTTGTTAATCGGTTTAATCATTTTCTTCTGACTGAACTGCAGGTAACCAATAATAAATGAAAAAAATCTTCAAAGGCCGTGTGTTGTCATTGTATTTTTTTGTGATAACAGACAACCACATCTCACACGTATGAAAAGAAAAAAACTCTTCAGATCCATACAAGTGGCAAATTTTGAGCTCAGAATATCAATTTTCACCAAAAAATGTTGCATTATTGCAATAACCCTGTTATTTCTTAAAACTACAGTACATTTTACAATACAGCTCAATAATGGCAGCTATATAAATCTTAATATAGGCCCTGTTATTCATAACCAGCACTTTGTCAACAGGAACACTGCATTCCCTGGAAAGTCTTCTCATGTCTTGACTCGCATGCAGGTAGAATGTATGGACAGCTTGGTAATCTGGCAGCTCTTGAGGAGTGGGAATCATTGGGGCCAAAGCCACAACTGCATGTATGTGTGTTGTCATACCTATTGATCCATGGTGTTGTTTTCCAACGTAATCGAAGCCGAAGAGTAGCTGTGGGTCAGCAGGATGGGAGTAATGAGCGATGGCCAGACATACCTGAGAAAGCAAATCACATTCAGATGACTGCAGGCACATGCTGATATTACATGGCTAACACGCAATCACCTTTACTGATCGTTTCACTGCCATTTTCTCAGAAACAGAACTGCAATACAATTACAATAATTTCCCTTCTTTCATTTCACAACACAACTGTGTAAACATTTACTAACAAAATGTTTTCAGCCCAATGTTACCCTCAGAAATTCCAAGCTTTTTACAATGACACGACTTGCTTTGTCATTATTCATGAATTAAACAGTGTAGTTTAATACATGTCTTCTATCAGGATATAGGCATCTGGCAGAGAAAACGTGTGATGTCCCCCATCCCCAGGAACAGCAGGGTGCTGGCAGGAAATGGAGAGCGGAGAAGGTAGTGGAGGTGGCATAGTCACGTCTGAGGCAAAGGGCTCTGGTGGGCACAGTGGCAACAGGCAAAGCAGGCTTGGGATACTTTCCAAAGAGGCAGGTCAGAAAGACCCAGAGCAGAGAGCGACACCATTTGATCCAGGAAGAAGACCGAGCAGGTGTGGAGGAAGATCTAGCAAGCAGGATGGTGGGGCTTCGGCAGCAGGAGGCATGGACAAGGTTGGAGAGCACACTACAATGCAGAATTACCTGGGCTAACATCAAGCAGGCAGACTTCCATTGTGTCCGGTTCCTTGTCCAGATGGTTTATGACACCCTACCAAGCCTGGCAAACCTACATATCTAGGGAAAATGTGAGACACCCTCTTGTCCTCTTTGTCCTGGAAGGGATTCTCTGGAGCTTCTCCTTAGCAGCTGCCCAAAAGCCCTTGGGGAATGTCGCTATTGTTGGCGCCATGACCAGGTGATCAAGGCAGTTGTAGAGAGCATAGCAGCTGCCACTGAAACCAGAAAACACCATCACGCCCCAAAGAAGTCCATCACCTTCATCAAAGCTGGAGAGAAACCCCATCTACAACCAAAATCATGGTCAGGTCTCCTCCACACAGCCTCTGACTGGCAGCTTAAAAGTCAATCTGGGTAAGCAGCTAAAGTTCCCTGAGCACATTGATCATTGTCATTATCATGATTATTATCTCTGAGTCCACAAAGCAACTGATGTTGGAACTCACAGTGCCCTGGGAAGAGGCACTGAAGAGGCCAATGAGAGGAAGCGCGCAAAATACCAGGAACGTCCACCATTGTGCCTGTACAAAAGCAATCCAAAATCACTTGCTTAAATGACTGGCATCCTGTTGCTCTGACCCCCATCATCAGCAAATGCTTTGAGAGACTAATCAGCGATAACATCTGCTCTGTGCTGCCTCCATCACTGGACCCATTGCAGTTTGCTTACCGCAACAACCGCTCCACTGATGATGCCATTGCATCTACAATACACACTGCTCTCTCCCACCTGGAAAAAAGGAACACTTATGTGAGAATGCTGTTTATAGATTACAGCTCAGCATTCAACACCATAGTGCCCTCCAAGCTTGATGAGGAACTCCGGGCTATGGGCTTAAACAGCTCGCTGTGCAGCTGGATCCTGGACTTCCTGTCAAGCAGACGCCAGGTGGTTAGAATGGGCAGTAACATCTCCTCATCACTGACCCTCAACACTGGAGCCCCGCAGGGCTGTGTTCTCAGCCCACTCCTGTAATCCCTGTACACACATGACTGTGTGGCAACACATAGCTCCAATGCCATCATTAAGTTTGCTGATGATACGACGGTGGTAGGTCTGATCACTGACAATGATGAAACAGCCTACAGAGAGGAGGTGCACACTCTGACACGCTGGTGTCAGGAGCACAACCTTTCCCTCAACGTCAGTAAGACAAAAGAGCTTGTGGTGGACTTCAGGAGAAGAGAAAGAGAACACAGCCCCATCACCATCAATAGAGCACCAGTGGAGAGAGTCAGCAGCTTCAAGTTCCTGGGTGTCCACATCACTGAGGAACTCACATGGTCCGTCCACACTGAGGCCGTTATGAAGAAGGCTCATCAGCGCCTCTTCTTCCAGAGACGGCTGAGGAAGTTTGGAATGAACCACCACATCCTCACACGGTTCTACACCAGCACTGTAGAGAGCATCCTGACTGGCTGCATCTCCGCCTGGTAGGGCAATAGCACAGCCCACAACCGCAAAGCCCTACAAAGGGTGGTGCGAACTGCCAGACACATCATCGGAGGTGAGCTTCCCTCCCTCCAGGACATATACACCAGGCGGTGTGTGAAAAAAGCTCGGAGGATCATCAGAGATTCCAGCCACCTGAGCCATGGGCTGCTCTCACTGCTACCATCAGGCAGACGGTATCGCAGCATCAGGACCCGCACCAGCCGACTTCATGACAGCTTTTGAACTCTTAATCTCTCACGATCAATATACATCAGCACTGCACTTTATTGATCTTATTATCTCACACTGGACTGTCATAAAATATATTAACACACTGGCAACTGAATGTCAATACAACCTACTGTACATTTTATATATACTATATACCATTTTTTTATTGTATAATGTGTATTCTATATTGAGTGTATTGTATAATGTACATTGTATGTTATTATTTGTATATTGTGTTGTAATTATGTGTATATTAGATTTTAAATTGTGTTGTGTAAATTTGATGTTTATTGTAGACTGGTAAATGTCTCATCACTGTCACGACTGCTATGTTGCTTGGAACTGCACCCCAGAATTTCACACACTATTGCACTTGTGTATATGGTTGTGTGACAATAAAAGTTATTTGATTTGATTTGATTTTAACTGGTGGAGACGTGCAGGGACTGAGGCTAGAAGACACACTGTGAGTCAACCGAAGTAGGCTGTATGGCCTTTGCGGGACACTCACTCTTGCAGAGCCCTTAACATGTTGAGCATCACGGGTGCTGCACAGAAGAGTTCCATCCAATCAATGCCTGAAGTTGCAGAGAAAGCCACAAGGTGGCTTTGGATTAAGAGGGCTGATCCATGGACAGTTACTAGAGGTATGCAATCCAACAGGACCCGAGAACCTGACAGGTTTGGGCCGAGTTCGGGTCAGTTTTTCAAGTAGGACTTCTGGTTCGGGTCTGGTTTGTAATTAATAAAAAATAAACAGGCCTACTGAACTTGTTTCGCACACATGCTCTCACTCACAGACACGCACAAACGGACGAGATAGGAGCCGCTCACTCCAAACAGCGCATTAACGGTAAGTCAATGCTTTTTTTCCGTTCTGCTCTAGTGTACTGAGGGGCTGCCGTGCCTTGTTAAAACTGTATGTTTACAGTTTCAATACTGTTACAAATGTTGCCTATATGCTTACGTAAAATATAGCCTATTGCAACAGTACTTGCTAAGAGAAGAAATGATAAAGACAGTGAATGATTTCGGGTCGGGTTTGGGCTTATAATATGACGGTATCATTCGGTTCAGGTAGGGTCAGGCCACATGGTCTCGGGTACGGGTTGGGTTTGAGTTTTATTTTAAGGCCCGTGCAGACATCTAGCAGTTGCTGCTGGGACACAAGTTGGGGCCTGATCAACCCTGACTGGGTCGCCTGGGTGAGGGTGTCTTATGTTGAAAGATCCAAAACACCTGAAGACCCCAGGTTACATTACTGATGATGCATCCCAGTGCATCCACAAGATGTATCTAGAATACATAGTTTATGTGATTTTCCCACTGTACTCCCAGAAATGTTGAATTCTTTCCAGTGTGTTGTTGTTGGACTCCATACTATGACGTTTTTTATCCGGACTGTTTACGCACATGCACATTCCTCAAAAACCTGTTAGAACGCTGCTTATGCATTTACATGACCACAATAAGCCGCGGTCTTCGGGAGAAACCTAGGTGTGTTAAACTGCTTTCTCTTAATCCCTTAAACGGCAAAAGGAAATCAGCGTTCTTGTTTATATGACGTTTCATAACGCCAGTTTCTTAAAAAACCCTGGTGGTTACTCATGGGAAGCTGCCTGTATTATATTCCCTTTGGCGAGCCTATATTATGCACTGTCCATAACTATTGAATCCCACTTAAATATGACCATGTGGTGTGTGATTTAATGGACATCAGTACAACACACTCTACATGCCCTTCACATAAGCTCACATAGCTTAGCGTTCACTCGTACTGAGGAACAAAAGTGTCAGAGAAGCTCTGGAACGGAACTGCAGGATAAATGCATGTGTTTGGTAAGTGCTCAGAAAGTGAGAGTCGTGCTCAATGGGCTTTTTGTTCCTCTTGTTTTTTTGTGGTGCTTTTCTTGCCCCTCTCTCCCCCTTCCTTCACACATTCTCAGGAGCTGGCAAACTGTCTTGAGTTGAACTCTGGCACCTCTCTTTTCCTCCTCCCACTTTCCTTCACTCCAGCCCTTCCCTGTTGTTCCCCTCCAGTCTGGCCTCTGTAGCTGAGAATATTAGCTAGGTAACTGCAGGTGAAACACTGTGCTTCCCTCATACAACGAGCCATTACAGTCTTACATTTCCTATTACAGAAAGGAAACCTCCCTTTTCCTCTTTCAAAAACAAACATGTTTCAGTGCTGCCTTTAAAGCTGGAGTGTGTGCACAACATCTTTACCACTAGCGTCACCAAACTGTATTGCAAAAATATTGTTTTCAAACAAGTTTCCAGTACACTCCTGTTTGCAATTCGTCAGACTAACAGATAATCCCACCCAAAAATGACGCTGGTTAAACTAATGTTGCTGTGTTGGGCTGGTCAGGAGCCACAGTGTTTACTCTTTTCAGTGGGATCCATTTACAAATGGCTTACTTTTAGTTGTGCATATTAAGATGGGATAGAGGAAAGTTTTTAACACTGAAAACATTACACACATCAGCTTTAAGAATCTAGTGACTAATCAATGATGACTCATAATCATTCCACATATACTGTGGAAACCTTTCATTTGCTCTGAGTCATGCTACAGGAATGGCCAATCAGGGCCTGTTATGCTACAAGAATGACAAACAGAAGGCTGTTATCCATCTTTGACAGTCACTGAGTCAGGAGCACAATGTGGAATGTTCGTTTTACACAAAGTTCCAGGTTGCCAGGCAACAGCAGCTGTTGAGAAGCAACAGGATGGGTTTCTATGCTGGTGTGAGTCACAGAGCTTGGAGTTCATTGCATGATCAAATCATCTTGTATAGAGCTCTTTTAATCTGCTTTATGGTGCCGATTTAACAGGAGGAAGAGACATTCCTCAACAAAACGTGCTTTATTTTATAGAGGCATTGAGCCTCTGATGGTTTTGGTTGGAACATCAAGCAGTTCAAGTTTGACTACAGTGAATTTTTTTTGGGATACTTTCGACAATAAAAATTTGTCTATAAAAATTTTAATTAACCTAGTTTCCATCCACTTTTCGTGCTGTTTTGTTATCTACAAGGTGAAAATGCGTAAAAAAACGTTTGCGAAATTTGCCGTCTTCTGCCTGTTTCCATTCAAATGGCCTTTTATCGATACAAATTATGCAGTTGTGTATTGTGTATTTATTTTTAATTTAAAACATCGCTGTGCACAGAAATGATATGGTTTTTTTTTGCATTGTGGGCTAATTCCATGACTGCCGTCTATTATTTTGAATGGTGTGGAACAGCAACTTTAATAAATAAATGGATGGCTACCGTGATTAAATTAATCGCAAAGAGTGGCCATTCATTTGTTTTCTGTGCACTTGTCGATGACAGGTGCATGATATGATATATTTGTGTTGGCACTCATGGAAGTGTCATGTCGCAGATGTTGTTGCAGCATTGGATCTGTGCAGGTATGCCATTAAGACCAATCCATAACAGTGCGACTAATGCTTTACGTAAAATAAATTGGCTTTCAAGGATGTATACCTTGTCGTCATGATTAAAGCCCTACGGCGACAGAAATCCTTTAGGATTCCCGAAATTCGTCTCAGACGGCAGAATCGTGGCCAAAATCGTACAGTGCACGTAACAAAATTGTGTGACATGCAACGGGGCTTAACACAGGCTAACGATTGGGGTATAGTCATGTGACACTACATTTTTGCATTAATGCCAATTTTCTCGACAAAAAGTGTTTCCAACATAGATTTTATGCGCTAGAGTTAAACTGAAAAATATTATGTTGACACTTGTGAAATTTTAGCGATAAATTGCATTTCCATCAGCTATATTTTTGATGCGCTACACATATTGTCGCAAAAAACCCTTGGATGGAAACGTAGTTAATAGTCGCTTGATCTCAATTAATGTAACATGAGATCACATTAACTAATGACACATGAGAGGAGCACTGCAGCTCATGCCTGATTGAGGAGAAAACACAGCTCACTGTCCAGATGCACTCCAAACATTCCAAACAGCATCAGGTGATGTTGATCGCAAAGTATGAGGAAATTATACAAAAATACAAAATAAGTAAATAAAGAAGCAGAGCCGGAGCTGCCGTTCTGCTTAAACAAAACTTGCATGTAAGAATGTCTTTAAATGAAACACCCCGGCGATATATCTTCAATGCATCCTTTATTTAAGTTAAAATAATGAGGAAGCAGGTCATGTAAATAAGTACAAACTCCAAAACTGGCATTTCTCAGTGCGGTCAGCGCCGCTTCTATGAGTCGCGTGAAGAAACGTCATGGTTACTTTCGTAACCTCCGTTCCCTGATGGCGGGAACGAGACATTGTGTCGATGTAGTGACACTAGGGGTCACACTTGGGAGCCCCAAACACCTCTGCTTTTTTTAAAAAGGCCAACGGGAATTGGCGAGTGGAATTTGCATGCCACTCCTCTGGACATACGGGTATAAAAGGAGCTGGTATGCAACCACTCATTCAGGGTTTGTGCTGATTTGTGCCATTTCAGCGGGTAGTTCAGCGTTGTGGCAAGAGGGACACAACGTCTCGTTCCCTCCATCAGGGAACGGAGGTTATGAAAGTAACCATGACGTTCCCTATCTGTCACTCACTCAACGTTGTGTCGATATAGTGACACTAGGGGTCCCTATACAAAATGCCACAACTATCTGAACTGTGTTACGTGAACTGGCGGTGCGTGACGGGCAGACCGCTGTGTGCCTCGTAGCCAGCGCACCAGGCCGTCACGTAACCTTCCCCAATGCTCTTATGAGCATCGAACGGTCCTTCAGGAACAAGTCGACTGCCCAAAAATATGGACAGGCTAGCCCAGCCGAGGCCTGTTTCCTCTCTTTTCTCCCCAAAAAGAGTGGAATTTGTTAACCGACTGGGAGCCATAAGCGTCTACATCGGGGGGTGTCCCTCCCAAGGGGAAGACACCGCAGAGACCACACCCCGCCCAAAAAGAGGAAGGGGGGTATTTTGAGTAGAATACGTCACATGGTCTTACCGAGTCTTGTCAAAAGTATGTCATGTGGAGAGGTCCCATGGTAGGTCCTACCCGAAGGGGGAGGAGTTTCTACAAAGCATGGTGACCGGGGGCAGAGGGGCCTCTGCCCAAGGAACACGCAGTTTACCAACAGGGATTTACCAACGATTTTGTGGAAGATATCACATGGGGTCGCCTTCGGGGAATCAGCATATGTGGAGCACCTACCTCAGTACAGGGTCTCATTACGTACTGGGCCGGCAGCGAGTTTCTCCTCAAACTCAACTGCGAGAGGGCTAAGGAGGAAAGTCATCCAGGGATCACAGTCTGTAAACATGACTGGGAGTCAAGAACGCACGTCTTCACCTCAAGGGAGGAGAAGGCGCTATGCACAAGCAGTACACCCGGCCAGCTGTCCCGGAACTTACCTGCTCATGCCTGCCAATACACAGGACGAGACCGGCACAACCCAGAGATTGTAGAACCTCGCAAAAGTGTTGGGTGCTGCCCAGCCCGCTGCTCTGCAGATGTCTGCCAAAGAGGCACCACTGGCCAGGGCCCGGGAGGCCGCCACACTCCTGGTAGAGTGGGCTCATAAAACCGCAGGGTGTGGCGCGTCTTGAGCCTGATATGCCATCGCGATGGCGTCAATGACCCAGTGGGCAATCCTCTGGTTGGAGACAGCACTTCCTTTCCACTGTCCACCAAAGCAGACAAAGAGCTGCTCGGAGCTTCTAAAGCTCTGCGTGTGATCCAAATAGATGCGTAAAGCTCGCACCAGACACAGCAACACCAAGGCTGGGTCTGTCTCCTCGGGGGGAGCGCTTTCAGGTTCACCACCTGATCCCTAAAAGGGGTCGTGGGAACCTTGGGCACATAGCCCGGTCGGGGTCTCAGGACCACGTGAGAATAACCCGGACCGAACGTATTTGCGTAGTCCAGGGGACCAGCTGTGTGCCAGCGCGTCTATACCGAGGGGTGCCTCGGTCAGGGCGTACCAAAGCGGGCAGTGGGAGGATTCCCGGGAAGCAAACAGGTCTACCTGTGCTCGACCGAATCAACTCCAAATCAGCTGGACCACCTGAGGGTGGAGTCTCCACTCTCCCGTGAGGGTAATCTGACGTGACAGCGTGTCCGCTGAGGTGTTGAGGTCGCCCAGGATGTGAGTGGCTCGTAGCGACATGAGGCGCAGCTGACTCCAGAGGAGGAGACGGCGGGCGAGTTGTGACATGCAACGGGAGCGTAGACCACCTTGACGGTTGATGTACGCTACCATCACTGTGTTGTCCGTCTGGGCCAACACATGCTTGCCCTGGATCAATGGCCGGAACCTCCGCAGGGCGAGCAGTACTGCCAACAACTCTAGGCAGTTGATGCGCCAACGCAGCCATGGGCCAGTCCAGGAGCCGGCGGCTGTGTGCCCATTGCATACAGCACCCCAGCCCGTCTTGGAGGCGTCTGTTGTAACCACGACGTGCCTGGAGACCTGCTCTAGGAGAACCCCTGCCCGTAGAAATGCAAGGTTGGTCCAAGGACTGAAGAGGTGGTGACAGATCGGCGTGATGGCCACGCGATGTGTCCCGTGGCGCCATACCCATCTCAGGACTCGAGTCTGAAGCCAGTGCTGAAGCGGTCTCATATGCATCAACCCGAGCGGTGTGGCCGCCGCTGAGGATGCCATATGCCCCAGGAGCCTCTGAAAAAGTTTCATTGGAACTGCTGTCCTCCATCTGAACGCCTTCAGACAGTTCAGCACTGACTGTGCACGCTCGTTCATGAGGAGAGCCGTCATCGAGACTGAGTCCATTTCCAAACCGAGAAAAGAGATGCTCTGAACCAGGGAGAGCTTGCTCTTTTCCTAGTTGCCCCGAAGCCCCAGTCGGCTGAGGTGCCAGAGCACGAGGTCCCTGTGTGTGCACAGCAATTCTCGAGAGTGAGCTAGGATTAGCCAGTCGTCGAGATAGTTGGGGATGCGGACGCCCTCTTCCCTTAGCGGGGCAAGGGCTGCCTCTGCAACCTTCATGAAGACGCGAGGGGACAAGGACAGGCCGAAGGGGAGGACCTTGTACTGGTACGCCTGGCCTTCGAAGGCAAACCGCAGGAAGGGTCTGTGTCGAGGTAAGACCGAGACGTGGAAGTACGCGTCCTTCAGGTCTACCGTCGCGAACCAATCTCGATGCCAGACGCTCGCTAGAATGTGTTTTTGCATCAGCATCTCAAACGGGAGTCTGTGCAAAGACCGGTTCGGTACTCGCAGGTCCAGGATTGGTCGCAACCCACCGCCTTTCTTCGGTACGATGAAGTAAGGGCTGTAAAACCCTTTCTTCATCTCGGCTGGAGGGACAGGCTCTATCGCGCCCTTGCGCAGAAGGGTCGTGATCTCCGCACGCAAGGTAGCGGCGTTCTCGCCCTTCACCAAGGTGAAGCGGACGGCGCTGAACCTGGGCGGGCGCCTGACGAACTGAACCACGTAACCGAGTCGGACGGTCCGTGTCAGCCATCGCAATGGGTTGGAAAGCGCGAGCCACGTGCTCAAACTCCGGGCGAGGGGGACCAAGGGAATGATCATATCGGACGTACCGGCAGGTCCAGGGACATCGAAGCACTTACCTGGCTCCTGCCGCCCACCATAAGATTGGCCAAGGAGGAGGGAGGAGGAATCTCGTCCCCGTAGTCCACCGGAACCAATCCCGTGTGGGTGTGTTTGTGCCACAGCTGGGCGCACAGGGGCGGGGGGTCCGCCACTAGAGCGTCATACCTGCCAAAATGGGACGGTGGACGGTGGTCATGACGACGGCCGTGCACACCAGACATGTGACCCAGGAGACGAGGAAACCATTCTTTGTCAAGCTTTTGGGTGCCACAGCCTCCTGGGCATGCGGCGACAACAGATCCTCCTCCCGGCCCGCCACTGGGGGATGGAGTGGTCTGTCGACCAGCTTCAGAGAAGCGGGTCTCCTCGCCCCGGGTCGCCTGTCTCGGGGGCGCTTCGAAGCCTTCCTTGGGTTCTTAGCGGCCGGCCGCGAGACGGGTGGCCGTCAGAAGCGGAGAGATAATGACCACAACCAGGAATAACACACAAATGGAAAGTCATCTTTAAAAAGACATTCCGTGTGTGTAGCTCTTTTTGTGAATGAAAATATACTCTTTTAGAATATATTCTCTTATTTTCGCTCTGCCGGAGCACGTTCTCTGCACTCCACAGGTGCAGAGGGGGAGAAGCCGCTGAAATGCACCGTAAATCCAGCAGTTTTGAGGTGCGTCTTTGGAGGGAATTCAATTCAGTGCACTGAATACAACCGCTCAGCTCCGAAGAGAAAATCTGAATGAGTGGTTGCATACCAGCTCCTTTTATACCCGTATGTCCGGGGGAGTGGCATGCAAATTCCACTCGCCAATTCCCATTGGCCTTTTTTCAAAAAAGCAGAAGTGTTTGAGGCTCCCAAGAGTGACCCCTAGTGTCACTACATCGACGTTGAGTGTGTGATAGATAGGGAACCCCGTCCAAGGGGGCGAGGTTGAAACTGCACCCGGCTGATGCACACTCCGTCGTGTGGACGCTCGTCTCTCATGCGCACATGCTTGCTGCAGCTAGATTATAACGTGATGGCTCGTGACATATTGAATCATAATATATGTGTCACTGTGCATTTCTAATCGTAAAGAAAATAGACAATACGCAGCTCTATTAAGAAGAGGGAGTTTTTTTTTTGTAAGTTAAAGATGGATCAAGGTGAACAAAAAGGTGAGAGAGGGTAGTCTTCGCCCATTTTAAACAGCAACAAAATACATTTTTGATTTGTTTTTGTTTTGGCTTGTTTTCCAATATAAATATATAAAACTCCTTTAAAACAACGTACATTTACTTTAGCAGCTATACTGCAGAAGAAAAATGTGTTATCTGAGAATGCTGAATATAATATTAAAAATACAAATATTTTAAAATATCTTAAAATCCTTAAAAAAAAAAGATACATTCACCTCAGAAGCAGCATTTAAAATATTTAGACTTGCTTTTAGAGAATATATATTGAATACAAGTATATTTTGTCAACTGCACTGGCAAAAGTATTACCAAGTGAAAAAATGCACTTATATACAAAATACATTCTCTGAAAGCAATTCTTAACATCTTACATGTTGCTTCTAAAGTAAATATATTATGTTTTAAGGATTGTTTTATTTTATTTATATTTTTACATTTTATTGTTTTATGGAAAACAAGACAAAAACACTTGATAACAGGATTTTTTGCAGTGAATTTTTACTAACTTGATAAAAAGTATTTTTTTCCCTTTAATTCAGCAAATGTCATTTAGAGGTATTTTTAAAAGATGATTTTGTCCTCTTTATTGTTAGTAAGCATATTTAACACAACCTTTTAATTCAGGGCACAAGCTGAATAGTCAGTTAAGAGCTAATGATTAATCGTTGCAATAATTGCCCGAATAGTCGAATAATCGTTCTAATAATCGTTAGATTAGTCGATTATCAAAATAATCGTTAGTTGCAGCCCTAGAAGCCATGCTGTAAGAGTTTCCTTTATGACACTTTCAGCTCATGAATGGCTTACTTGTAGTTGTTTTGTACATTAAACCTGTATATAAGGAAGTATTGTTTAACATCGAACAATTACACAATTCACCTTTAAGAATGGTTATTTGTGTCCCGTTTGTAAATGAGGTGGTGTAGCAGCTCATTACAGGTTTCAGTGTCCACCAGAGTTCAGTGTCCACCAGACAGAGGGTGGATGAAAGAAACGCCGCCTGGGTGAAGAGACGAACTATAATCCTCTTATCCTAAAACCTCTCTGTAGGGGAAAGGAGGGGGCGAGAGGAATGACTTGTCTTCTTGAAACACAACAGGCCATGAGTTCTAGGAAAAGTTTCTCCACAGCTTAAGTGGGGCACTGATAAAACAAAATGATGAAGGCCAAATATTTGCAGAAAACCCCATACACAAACAGGCCAAGCTCAAAAACATATCGAAATCAATACAATTAGTAATTCCACTTAATTCCAGGACTGGAACCAAAAACATGCAGGAGTTCCTCATACTTGTTTACAGTTTTACTTCAATTGGAATAAAAAACAGTCAGACTTCAGCAGGGGAGCTGCAGTCAAAGCCATTAGCTCTTAATGCTCTCTCAAACTAATCCACAATCGCCTAAAAAGTTGTTAAGGTGTGTGGGCATGTGCAAGTGTGTTTGGGAGCAAGCTAATCCCTAAGTGTGTTTGGGCGCAAACTAATATGTGTGTGTGTGTGTGTTGTACCTTTTTAACACTCTCAGGTCCAGCCTCATCAAAGCGGAAGCGGATGATGCGGAAGTCCTTGCAGTACAAGATGAGCTCAGTGGGGTTAAACTTCAGCTTCTGATTGGATCCTAAAACCTTCTGCTTTCCCTTGGCATCATTCACTACAAAGACACACACAGTTTATTTTAGGTTGTTTTGTCACTATTATATAAAACAGGCAGTGAAAAGGGATCCAGATGTGACACAAGCCAGGCTTGAACTCATGACACTTGCATGTGCATCACTGCATGTCTACTACCCACTAAGCCACGGCTCCATCCAATCAAAGACTTAAACTAATCTCATTATTGGATTGCACATGTGCTTGTGAGCAGAGGAGTATAATCTGTATTATGTGTAATCTGTATTACCTAATATTCAAACAAACATGACCAGGTCCTGATTTAAAATAAAGTAATAATTTACAGGAAAAGAATAAAGGCAGTTCTCCTTTTCTAAAGTAACTGACACATAATGACCTCTTTACAAAATGGACTAATGAAGTGGCAAATGCTTTTAAAATCAAGACCACTTGTTCTGATAATAACTTGTTCTGTTTTTTCAATTTGGAATGCCCAATTCCCAATGTGCTCTAAGTCCTTGTGGTGGCGTAGTGATTGACTCTGCCTCAATCTGGGTGGCAGAGGACGAATCTCAGTTGACTCTGCATCTGAGACAGTCAATCTGTGCATCTTATCATGTGGCTTGTTAAGCGTGTTACTGCGGAGACATAGCACGTGTGGAGGCTTCATGCTATTCTCTGTGGCATCCATGCACAACTCACTATTTGCCCCACTGAGAATGAGCAGGTTACCCCATGTGACTCTACCCTACCTAGCAACCGAGCCAATTTGGTTGCTTAGGAGACCCTCAGCACACCCTGGATTTGAGCTTGTGACTCCAGTGTTGGTAGTCAGCGTCTTTACTCGCTGAGCTACCCAGGCCCCCCAATGTTTTCTGTTTATAACTTTTGTAGTTCTAGAGAATACGATACTTTTGCTTTACCACAAGCTGAGTTTCTCTTTTTAAGTAAAGCACCTACTAATAGACTGTGAGAGTATACGGTCACCAGAACAAGAAGTGTGCATTCATAAAAAAACAATCTCAGGTTAGATGGCTCTTGCTCTAGAAGGTACTTCCAAGAAATTGAAAGACATTTTCAATCTCACTTGTGAGGCAATAAGCTGTGAATAAAATGTCTCAGACTTTAAAAACCTGGTTAGCAACAGTTTAGTTCTGGCCCACTAATCTGATTGGATAAGTGGCGTTCCAGTGCTGACAGTTAGTCTAACTGCACTGGAACATTTCATGTGTTCGCAACATGGAATTCTTGGAATTCTGTGTTGGAATGTCAATAACACGATATTTAAAGTAATGTTTCGGGTTCAATACACGTTAAGATTAATCGATAGCATTTGTGACAAAATGTTGATTATCACAAGAAGAAATTTAGACTCGTTCCTAGTTTATTTGAAAAAAAAACAAAAACATGCAAGAATTGCTGTGACAGTAAGAAATTTACGATGGAAGAGAATGTGGTCAGTTCATTAAAAAAAACTGTTTCAAAAGTGCATACGTAACCATTACACAACGATACATAATTTGAGTGTGATAAAATCACTTACTAACCATAACTATGTAAAGTTGTATCCAGTATTACAACTTCGTTGTCATGACAACATAACACTGGTAAACCATGTAATCTGGTAAAAATCTGTAATGTCGGTAAATCCATGATTTTTTTTAATGCTAAATTCATGTTAACAAACCATATAATGTAAAAACATGTATATTGTTGCTATGATTTTGAAACTGTGTAGTTTAATGCTTATCCTCATGAGGACCAAGTGTGATTGCTGTGTGCATTTTCCATTTCCCTTTTTGATTTGTAACTAGTAGCACCTAATAAACAATCAAAAAATAATAATTTCTAGAGCAAATAGATTTCCTAAAAATGTATGTCCACATACGTGGACAGCGGGACTAAGTTGTGAAATTTTAAACAATTCCAGACTATAGAAAGTAAGACTTTTTTTCATCAAATTGGATATTATGTGTCCAGTAGTGTTGGTTATTCATGTTTTTGAGACATAACAGACACTACAGCTGATTTTCTGTAAAGCTGAATAAATTATTCTGATTCAAAGTAATGGCCAGCATCATCCAATCAATGCCAACCATGTTAAAATAAAATTATACATTATAAATTCTGAATCTAAGTACTGATTACCATTTTTCCATGTCTGCCAAACACGTCATCTGCAGCCTGAAACTGAACTTTTGGTCAGATTTTAGGAGTGAATGGACTTCGCTGCATAGAAAGCTACTGGATGTCCCTTGCTCCCTATTTAGTGAATTACTTAACCTCCAGTGTTCTGTCTGTCTGCACTGGTCTCAGAACAGTTCGAAATGCACCTTATTTTCATCCTAACTCCATATAAAGCCTCTGAAAGCAAATTTCTTTAGCTTGTGGATAAATCCATTGATTCTCAATGTGAAAATGCACAGTGAATATAGCAATGCATTTACTAATGTTAATGAATAGAACCGAATTGTACAGTGATAACAAAATAAAATATAACAAAATTTATATTAAAATGAAACAAAATAACCAACAGAATTTTTAGTGGAAAGTTATTAAAATAACTAACATGTTTTTTCAACTTTTGAGGGAATAATGTCCCACAATACACATACTGTATGTTTACATCATGATTATCAAATGAAAAATGAATGATTTTTATAAAGCGGCATATCAAACAAAACTAGAGACACTACTCATTACACCCAAACATTATTCAATGAAAAAACGTAGAGGTTTCTTACTAGAGGCACTTTTGTTGGCTCTGTGCCCGTAGAAGCACTTCACAGATACCGACGCCATGCTGTTGTGTCACGTGACTCGATGCATCAGAAGTTTAACCCTTAAATTACTAGAGTGTTGTGAACAGTATTCAGTTGGTTTAAATCAATTTAAATTACGCATTGCATATAGCAAAGCCAAAATACAACATCCACACGTGTACACAGGGTCGCACAAGGTTATGGACTGAAACCTTTCACTTCGATTGTTGTAACTGGTTTAGTGCAACCATTTTTTTTTTTTAAACAAAGGATGAGTCTTTTTTTTCTTTTCTTTTTTTGAAGTAATCAGCATTATGCAACAACTGCTGCTGAATGAGCTTAACTTGTATTGAACCTGGAACATTTCTTTAACATATTGTTTATGTAACTATTTTATAAAAGCAATATCACATTTGCAATTGTGCGGTTGTACTGAATATCAGCACGATTGTGATTCAGCCATAGGTACGAGGTTGCAGACCTTGGTCTCACAGCACTCCTGCTCCTTTTTTTTGTTTATTTAGTAACAATATTAACAGAAAAGCTTTGCTGGATATGACAATCTCTTATGAAAGGTCCAGATTTTGCTTTCAGTCCTGTAATTAACACAGTATTAAAACTGTATTAGACTCCAAGGGCACTATTGCAGACTGTGGGGGTCACTCTGCATACCTTACTTGACAGACTGGAGCTTCAAAGCACAAGCAGTGTGTTTTTGCCAAGCCTGAAACTCTTCTGAATGTATTCTGTTGAAGCCACACAGACAGGGTAAAAAAAACAAGAGGAAAAAAAAGCTGGCTTCATGCTCTATCTGTTTAGCACAACAATTTGACACTTGGGGGGCTAAGTCAGCAATGAGGGGAGTGCAAGGATCTAACACAAACAAGATTAGCCATGGCCAGGCACAGACTGCAGTCTGACTAGATGAGCTCATCTACATCTATGCTAAATCCAGCCATCCAAACAAGTTCTGCAGCTACGCTACACTGTCACAATTGACTGTATTGTTGGTGGAGAAGGAGTTATGGTCATTCTTCTAGGACACACAATCCTTTAGGGCTGCAACAACTAATCGATAAAAACGATAATTATCAATAATGGAAATCACAGACAACGAATTTCATTATCGATTAGTTGGATATATGCAGCCAGCACGGAGAAGCTCTGCCAGTGACGTCACTTTACAGCCCAGTGAAAATGTGTTGTATGATGAAACTCGTTTGAAAAATGACGGAGACAAATTGAAGCGGAAAAAAAAACCATGCAAGATGTCCAGCACACAAGAGCACTTTATAAACACTTCAAAGAAGTTCATAATAAGCAAACAGTTTAATGTGGAGCGGTTGCTGGATCAGGTGTGTTGAAAGAGTGATTGTGCTGTTTGATGCATGAGAGCTGTTTCTCTCCAGTGCATAACTTAAATTTTACTGCTATTTTCAATGTTTTACATGTTATGAATTCAAAATCAGGTGCGTATTTCTGGGTATTTTGCAAAACGTTTTTTTTTTTTTTTTTTACAAATTCTCCATTAAACTTTGCTGAGCAAATGAGCACGCGCATTCGCATCAATCAAACAGATTGCAATGGAGAAATGGAGCGCAATCATCTTGATTTAACTTGTGCAACATCATACCGCGCTTTCAATTTCAATGTGATCAATCGTGCAGCTTTCATGGATGTCATGGGCATGAGTGCCGGTTTTTGAAGTGTTTTATATCGTTTCTCATCATGTAACCGCATGTAATACAATGCACCAGGATGAGAATTTTCAGCGCAAGAGTGAATCTTCACTGCGTTTGCAGATGATTGTACTATGTTAAACTGTATATAATACTGAATATAATGTATAATAATGTTAAGGGTCCTGATATTTGATAGTCCTGATAGTGCCAAATGTAATGTCTGATTTCACCAGTAAATTTATACTATGGCAAATATTATTTTACTGGATAAGCATGCACTATCCTTAAAAATTTATTTTGGAAAAGAATACTTTAGAAACATGTAATCAGTGACAATATGGTTTTAAAACTTACAATATTAATTTTAAATACTTACAATGTCTGTAATCAGTGACCATGTACAAGCATATGTACAGTATATAACATAATTATGTATTTTTCAGCTGGGCAGAATTATTAATATTTCTGTCCTGATGCCACAAATGCATTCTGCTGGGCTGATTTTTGTCCCACTCCATCCCCGATTAATAATTTTTTAGTAAAGGAAAGGAACTGTTTTGCATATGTCCTAAAATTAATAATAATAATAATCAAACATAACTATTCAGGTTTGTTCAAAGTTTTGTGAGAGTATAGAATCATTCAGTACAGTAAACCAAACCAAACCCTTTATCAGTTCTGTTTCTTAAAAAATATCATTTTAATAAAATACAGGAAATTTCATTATTTATCCGATTAATCGAAGAAATAATCGAAGATTAATCGATTATCAAAATAATTGTTAGTTGCAGCATTACAATACTTTTTGTTAT
Source organism: Myxocyprinus asiaticus (assembly GCF_019703515.2). Classification (NCBI taxonomy): domain Eukaryota; kingdom Metazoa; phylum Chordata; class Actinopteri; order Cypriniformes; family Catostomidae; genus Myxocyprinus; species Myxocyprinus asiaticus. The sequence goes on along the minus strand of NC_059344.1, from coordinate 28,567,169 downwards.
GTTAACACAGGTATTGTAGCAGTTTGTGGTAAAAAAGAGAGAGCAGAGCAAAAAAAAGAGAATAAACCAATCTCTAAGGCAGTAAGAGAGGGAGAGAGACCACAATTAGCAGAGAAAGATAGGAAACATCTAGACAAAGACAGCAGAACCTTGCGCATAAAGGGGCAGCTGTTAAAATTTCTTTTAACATTTCATAACATTTCTGGCACAGAAGATGTGGAGAGTGGAGACAGGAGAGAAGTATAGGCAAAACATGTGAGGAGACATTCTATATAAAGCTACATAGGTTCTAAATAAATGAGAGGCCACAAAACATTTTCATGCAGGCTATTAAGAGCATGAAAGCAAATAGTGGATGGCTGGAGCTCTGTAGAACATTTAAGTAGATCCGTATTCGTGTCGTCTGTAGTGTGTACACAAAAGAGCTTATATTCTGCCCTTAAACAGCCTGTTGAAGTAGACTAGTTCAATAATACAAAGGCTGAATGCAGTGCAGTGCGGCAGGTGGTTAGGAAGCGTGGTGCAGGATGTTCAGGTGCTGCAGAATTACCTGTCACTACCTGGTCCACACAAGCCAGTGGTATATCGTGGTCGCCCATGAGGCGGTGGGTGCACTGGAAACTCTTTAAATGAAAAACAAAAAGACAAGAATCAGTTTTGATTCTTGATTCATTTGCTTTCGATCTACACTGTTTTATCAGGCAAAGTGTGTTTCATGTGGCAACAGATAAACTTTAATTAAAAAAAGTCAAAAATGTACTTTAATAAATCAACCTGACAAAAGTCATCTGTATGGGTTAGATGAAGTAGAAATAGATCCTTGCTGTAACAACTAGAGGTTAAAACATTTATCAGCATATGTGATCAGTATGTGATTTTCATAATAACTGCAATGTTTAACTACAATATACTTTAGTCAAAATAGTCTCATCTTCTGTGGCTGTGGATGAAGCCTGTGTAATTTTTGACCTGTATTTTGAAGGACTGTAATAGTTGACCTTCTTTTCCTTGTAAATCATCTGTATTTGCCAACTGAGTGAAGCAGATGATAAACATGTGAAACACTAAACTTTGAGTTACATTAGAGAAAGAAGTGACTATACAGGTTAAAATTTGCATTAGTTTTCACTGCTATGGAAAATAAATTAGAATTCTTTCCATTCACATGGTCTGAAAGGTCTTTTTACTTCAAAAGCATATGTTTCAAGGTAGAGGGTTACTCATTTTCCATTCTACATTGAAAGTAGCAAAGCAAGATAAATTAACTTCAGGCACTTGTATTTTTTGTAAAAATTTTAACAAATTTAGTTAAAGTCAGCAATTCCCAAAATGACTCACAAAAAGGGGCAAATAGAGATAAAAATACTTAATAATAGAGGATGGACTGGCATTCAAACCTCACAACAAAATATTAATATTATAAACTAATGTGAATTAATGAAAATAATTACTCAATTATGCAGCCTACTTTATTCCCTGCTGATTATTGGTGCAGTGCAAAGCAACATGTATTTGTCTTCAGGCTTCACAAAGTTTTGGAAAATCAATGCAGTCAGAGTACTGACTCTCAGATAAGTCTGTGCTTACCCGTCGTGGCAAGGAATTATGTGTAATGAAGGAAACCTTGAAGTTGGTACAGACAAGTTTCCCCCATAGGTCATCCTGACAGCTTTCTCCTCCTATACATTTCCTCACAAAGTTTGCCTCGTTCACAACTATTTCACCTGAAACAAGGACAAGGAAGTGAGAGTCAGAAAAAGGAAACATACACAACTACATTCATCTGAGCAGAAAATGATGTTCACTTTTTTACTCGTGTTAGAGTTAAACTCAAAAGGAAGAGTAGGTGCTGGAACCAGGAATGCACCGATATGGAATTTCTGGGCAGATACAATTAACTCACCGTTAACTCACAGCTCACTGTGGCCGATACTGATACCAATAACCGATATTTAAAAAAAAAAAAAACGTTTTTAATTTTTCAACCTGGAACTGCTTGCTTATTCATTAAAAGCTTCTCATTTTAAAATAGGTGTCATTTAAAAGCTTGTAGTTGGACCGCTATTTAAGGTTTGACGGATGTAACATGAACAATAATGTGCCTATATTTCAGACGTATGCTGATTTAAATGAGAAATAAAAAATAATGCACTTGCATAAATTATGGTGCCCATTTATATAGGTGTTTATGGTAAACCTGGTGACTCGCTCACAGTGAAAGAATAACAAACTTCTAACAGCCGTAATAATGCATTAAACCAAAATGAGACGATAAACTGCATTTAACGAATATTTAACAAGAAAACACACACACAAAAAAAAACCTAATCTCTGTATATATGGTGTATTATTAGTGCCCGCAGCTGGACTGCTAGTGCAGCGTTTGTTTGTGTGTGTTATGAATGTGCGTGTTTGTGCATATGCACGTCTCATTCACAGACGCTTGCTCCAGTGCTCATCTGTGATAGTTCCACTGTATAACTTATTAAATGTGCTGTTTTAGGTTGTGCTTGGTCTTGTTTTAATCACAATGCTGCAATGTAAGTAATAATTTGCTATTTCCCACATTCTGTTTATGTTTCATGAAGTAATAAGCAAAAACAATAAGGTTATGGCTGTAACCATGGTTCCCTGAAATAAGGGAATAAATGCAGCATCATAGCTGACACTATGGGGTTATCCCTGTAGGCATAGCCAATCTCTGAAACTCTTTAAAATCTCACCAAGTTTAATTCAGAAGATAGCGCTTTGTGCTCCGCTACACTTGCGCGTGTAGCGGGCGTATTAAAAAGCAGCGCATAATGTTATCTCTTCAGAATATTCGACTGAAGGGTGCAAGCAATGCTCGACCCTTGTAGCGAAGATTCAGTAGCACAGCCAGCTTACGCAGCATTCATTCTCTCATTTCAGGGAACCATGGTTACAGTTGTAACCTTATCATTCCCTATCAATTCAGTCATGAATGCTGTGTCAAAGCTGACACTATGGGGAATGTATACCATAACGCTGTGCTGCTGAATCACACACATAGCAATGCAAAAGAGACACAGAGTCTCTTCTTCGCATTGCAATAAGAAGGGAGAAGTAGAATGATGAATGGATGGATATACATGGCAATGATGCTAACCGGTTCGGGTAGTGCAGTCATCGCAACATGAATTAAATCACTACCATGTGTGAAGAAGTATAAATAAGGGTAGTGAAAACTTATATAAAGTGACCGTTAACTGCGGGTAATATAGGATGACCATGTATAAATAAGCTGGTAGTATGCAACAGGATACATATTTTAACTCTCCTTCACAGTAAGCACCTGGGAAGAGAGGAGACATCCAGGTAGTAAAATCTGGCGAAAGTGCTAGGGGAAGCCTAACCTGCAGCTAGGCAGATGTCTTCAAGGGAAACACCGTTAGACAATGCCCATGAAGATGCCATGCCTCTAGTGGAGTGAGCTTTTACTCCAATAGGGCACTGTATGCCTTGTGGTTCGTATGCAAGCGCAATGGCATCCACTATCCAATGCGAAAGCCTTTGTTTGGAGACAGCCAACCCTTTAAAGCGACCTGTGACACAGACAAAGGGCTGATCGAAAGCCGCATTTGCCTCGTGCGATTGCGGTATGCACGAAGTACTCTTACAGGACACAGTGTGTGTAGCCTCTCTGCTTCATCCAAAGCAAATGGAGGGGAGGAGAATGCCTGGAGGGTAATAACCTGCTTTAAGAATGGCTTTTGATAAGCCTTGTCCAAACTCTAAGCAAGAGTTGATGACTGACAGCGCATTAAAGAGCTCTATTAATTCTGGGAACCAAGGGCGGTTGGGCCATTCCGGTGCAACCAACAGTTCCGCTTCCTCGTCCTCCTGAATTTTGCAAAATAATTGAAGTCGACAGGAGGGAATGCATACTTGAGTCCCGCTGGCCAATTGTGGGCTAGAGCGTCCAGGCCAAGCGGGTCATGAGTCAGGGCATACCACAGACGACAGTGTGTTGTCTACGGTGATGCAAATAGATCTATTTCGGCTTCCCCGAATCAATCCCATATCATCAGAACTGTCGAGGACGAAGTTTCCATTCTCCATTTATAATGCCATGTCGCAAGAGCGAATCTGTGCCGCGGTTCAGGTGACCTGGAACGTGCTTTCCATGTATCGATAGGAGATCTTTCTCACACCAGAGGAGAAGCTGGCATGCCAGGTTCATCAATGGTTGTGATCGAACTCCCCCTTGGCGATTTATGTAAGCCACGACCGCCATGTTGTCGGTTCTGATCAGAACATGAAACCCTTGGACGGCTTGTCGAAAAGTCATTAATGCTAGAAATACAGCGAGTAGTTCCAGACAATTTATGTGCCAGGTCCCCAGCCCGTGTTCGACGCATCTGTTGTTACCAATTTGCGTCTGGACACTTGACCGAGTGCCACACCTATTTGATAGAATGTGACCGTTTTCCAAATGGTTAACGTGGCTAGACAGTGGCCATGTTGCTTTGAATGATGGGGTACCTTCAATCTGAGCCAGCACTGAAGTGGTCTCACCCACAGTAGTCCCAGCGGGTTGACCACTGTTGCAGAGACCATGAGGCCCAGGGCTTGTTGGAAAAAGTTTAAATGGAAATGTTTTTCCCAGCTTGAAAATGTTCAAACACTGGTGAATGGAATGAACTCGTTCTTCTGACAGGCACGCCATCATAAATACTAAGTTGAGATTCATGCCCAGGAATTAAATCTGACGGCTGGGCATTAACATGCTCTTCAACCAGTTGACTTTCAGTCCAAAATGCTCCAAATGTGCAGGTCTCTGTGTTTTCAAGCTTGTTCTTTTGACTGTGCTAAGAGCAACCAGTCGTCAAGGTAATTCATAACGCAAATGGCGCTCAGCCTCAGCGGAGCATTACGTGAATGTGCGAGGAGCCAGGGATAAGCCGAAAGGCGGGACTTTGAACTGGTAAGTAGTCCCCTCGAAGGCGAATCTCAAGAATGTCCTGTGATGAGGGGCTATGTGTACATGAAAGTAAGCGTCTTTCAGGTTGATCGATACAAACCAGTCCATAGGATGAACTTGAGACAGAATTTGTTTCTGAGTAATCATTTTGAACGGAAACCTTGTGAGTGCTCGGTTCAGGCATCTCAGATCCAAAATAGGGCACAATCCTCCGTCCTTTTTGCCGACTAAAAAATAGCAGCTGTAGAATCCACTGTGGGCATCGTCTGCTGATTCCATCTGAGAGGAGTGTAATTTTTGTGCATCAGCATCACCAAAAGGAATTTTAAAAACAACAAACATTCAACTCATCTTCCATTGTTCGGGAACAACAGATAGTCCTGCCCCTGAGTCCTGAGTCAATAGACCTTATTCATGATTTCATTTTTAATGGGAATGACAACAAGGCTGTGAGGGATAGACACACAGTCTCTTCAATGGGCTGTACTGCAGTTTAAAGTATTTTTGGATCGTTTCACGGACAAAACATTGATAAAATATCTGTCCAAGAACATTCAGAACACATAGAAATTCCAAACTACATGAGTTGTGGAAAATTTTTATTTCTACAGCTTTATACCATTCGTGCCACTGAAGAGATGTTACGATTATCCCTCACAGCCTTTGTCATTCCCATTAAAAATCAAAGATGGTGCTAGCATGAATAAGGTCTGGTCAGGATGCTCAAACAATCAGAGAAATGTTTTGACAGCGCTAAAAAAGCTAGTGTTTACCCTTTTTGGCGAACTCAACCTACAAATGGCGTACTTAACATTGTCTCTGCATAATAAGGTGAACAGGATGAAGTATTTAACATAGAAAACAATGGCACACTTCAGCTTTAAAGAGGGTCCAATGCCATTCTAACACTGTCAGCTATAGCTAATATCTCTAACTCCATCTCTGGTTGCGCTCCACAGAGTGCACATGTGAGACACTAGTCACACAGAAAACACACTGAAATAAGGAAACCCACATTTTGCTCAGTTCTAAACATAGCACACTTCCTCCTGGCTTCACTCTAAGAAACATCCAGACACATTAAGAGTCAAAAAATGAAGCAAGATTTGTATATGCTGGACAAAGTTGCTGAGAGGAAGAGTGAGGGAGAAGAAAACACAAACTCCAGCTGTGAGCACTTTGTACGTGAGAAAGGGATAGGAGTGTTTGTCAGTGCCTCTCTCCCTCAGAGCTCGGACTGTTTTCATAGGTTATAGCAGGGCAGTGTGCAGGCTAACTGAGATGGAAGTTAAGTCCTGTGGCAAAACAGGGAGAGCTTTTGCAGCTCAGATGCAACATTGGTGAAAGTTTCACAAAGAGATTCAAGCCAACAAACACTAGGTCGTACAGCTGAACATTTAAGATTTTTTTATTATCCAGATTCCATGTGGGTCTGCTTGACAACTAATGTTGGCCCATTAGACCTCGGTATGAAGCTCTGCATGCCATGTGTGTGTCAGCTTGTGTATGTTCGCTGCTCTACAGGGATTAAGCAGCAGCTCAGACTCTCTGATCTACCAGTAAACAGCAGCAGCACCGTCTAGCCTGCTGATGGTGAGAAGGAAATTCAAATAGCAGTGTAGACATTAAGAATGCAGCCAAATAACAGCACAGTAATGAAAAAGCCTACTTGTTTATGAGACTAACTAATAAACAATCAGTCATTTTGGATAAAAGTGTCTGCTAAATATTTATTATGTAAAATTTCTTATTTCTATAGATTTCATAAAAAAGTGAGTAAATTTTTAAAGCAATGGACAATGCATGAGAGGCTTCCTTGTATCTGAAGGCATAACCATGTAATTTGCAGTTTTCTGGATTTGTTACATGTTGTGCTGCTTGCTTGCTATATTGACAGTTAAACAGCCAATATAGTGACTGTAGGTGACTGCCACAAGGCGAGTCCCACAACAAAACTACAATACTCCCATGCTGCCCCTCGGCAAATAGAGGTTTTGTTTGGTTCTGACACTATGTCAGACTTACCTGTCTTGTCCATCTTGTCCTTGAACAGGTCCATTCTCCGTCCATACAGTTTTATAAAAATGTCACACGAAAATATTTCAAGGACAACTCTGGAATCTGAAAAGTTGAATTACAAAATTCCAAGTTTTAAAGGATGTGTGGGAACCCCGTTCTTGAAGATATGTGGATGCTTGGGTGATTTGGGTGGTTCTTAGGGCATTGCTAGGTTGTAGCTTACTAGCAAAGAGCCCAAAAGTGAAAAAAAGAGCTCATCCCCAAGTCTCTATGATATTCTAGTCCTTGAAGATACGGCTGGCTCTGGTTCCTCCTTCAATTTAAATGTTTTTTATTTATTTTTATTTTTTTTGGTTTGGTTGTTTAAAAGTAATAGCTCTGTACAATAAACTGTACAATTAGAAATATCATTCACACTTAATATGAACACCTCTTAGGCGTTAATTTTGACCAGGAGTTCTTGTGTACTGGACGGCATAGCAAACAGTCACATGAAAGCCAATTGCATTTTAATGTAACAGCATCAAATATTTATTTAGAATCATGAGATCAGGCTTCCTGTGTTTACATCCTGTTGGGAAGGGGTGGGTCGCATTTCATCAGTGCATCTTGGGCTGCGTTTTTGGGCACCTTGAGCTTGGACAACAAGTGACGTTGAGGTTGTGCCTCAATCGGATCTCCTCCTACACCTGAGGATTAGCGCTAAACGTGCTGCTAGCATGCAGAGCTAATGGCTCAAAGCGTGTTTACATCTAAAGTAGGGAGAGAGGATAGGACACATGCTGAATATTGTAACTATAGGACACCATGTCTTTAAGGTTGGATCAAGTTCAGCACAGGAATTCACTCCTGTTGCAGCAAAAGTCACAGGTTAATGGATCAGAGCAACATGATAATAGAGAGAGAGAGAAAAAGAAAGAGAGAATGTGTGCATGGGTTTGTAAAAGGACACCCTTCACGAGACAACAACCATGCTTTGTTGAGAGAACTAGTCGCCATTGGGCCTGTGTCTGTGTGTAGGGGAGTGGTGGACACACTTAAATGGGGCATTCAGTAGGAGGAGGTCATTCTGAATGGACACTTTTGAACTGTCACCACAATCAGGACTACCACAATCCTCTGTGTAAGAGCTTTTTTGACAAGTCAGCAAAACACAGAAAACCACTAGGCATTTTAAGTGCTTTGGACAATAGTTAAAACTACACTTAATTGGGGACCTGGGTAGCTCAGCGAGTATTGACGCTGACTACCACCCTTGGAGTCATGAGTTCAAATCCAGGGTGTGCTGAGTGACTCCAGCCAGGTCTCCTAAGCAACCAAATTGGCCCGGTTGCTAGGGAGGGTAGAATCACATGGGGCAACCTCCTCGTGGTCACTATAATGTGGTTCTCGCTCTCGGTGGGGCGCGTGGTGAGTTGTGCGTTGATGCCCCGGAGAATAGCATGAAGCCTCCACGCGCGCTATGTCTCCGCGATAACGCGTTCAACAAGCCACGTGACAAGATGTGCGGGTTGACTGTCTCAGATGTGGAGGCAACTGAGATTCGTCCTCTGCCACCCGAATTGAATCACTACGCCACCATGAGGACTTAGAGCGCATTGGGAATTGGGCATTACAAACTGGGGGGGGGGGGGACTACACCTAATTTTAAGCAGTTTGGTGAGAAACAAACCTAAAACTAATAAATTTTTTAGTGAGAATCTTGACAACTGTACGCATCTACGAGAACAGAAGTTCACGCAGCCCAGCTCACATGATGGGGCGCTCAAGTGAAAACTTGCTTTGTTTAGGTACAACCAGACCTTCACAGCAATATTCACAACAGAACACAACACATCTGCACACTAACCAGAGAACAGAACTTAAATAAATGTGTCAATAGAGTTTGAAATTGAAGAAGAGATGCATATCTATGCCCAGCTTTACATTTACATTTAGTCATTTAGCAGCTTTATTTGTACTCTGAAATCAAACTGAGAGATATGGAGGAGGCAGCCGGGAGACTGGAAACACAAGCTAATGCAAAGAAATTTCACACTATGCTGTAGAGGAAAGATGAAGTTTGGTGAACTTTGACCTGCGAATCTGGATGATGAGAAGACGTCTGACCAATAAAAGATGGAAAAAATCACACACTGACCTCTTGGCTCAATTCAAAGCATACATATTTCAATCCTGAGTGTTTATACTGTAAGTGAGTAGACCGTATATCGTTCCTGGAAAGTGAGTAGACTGTATATTTTTAACATTTTTAATATAATATTATTTGTTACAAGCCCTCACACATGATATCATACCCCTGTCTGTTGCGATGTCCAAAATTATTTTGAGGGCTAAAAGTCTAGTGTGACAGCAGCTTTAGGCAAGGTAAGGCTAGGCACAGTGCTCGATAAATAGTAGGCCAATGTTTTTTTCCTCTTTTGCTCTGTAGTGCATCCTTAAAAACAATAATTGCCAAGTTCAATGCTAAACCATTTAAAAATCAAAGCATCCCAAAGAGCTAATAAACCGCATCAGTGTAACTCCACAAAAAACATTACTAGCGTTTGCTGCCTCATGGAAATGAGAACCTGCCCAGGTGGACTAAAATACAAAGGTACAAGACTGTGTAGTTTAAGTCTTAAATAAGGGAAGTAATCATAATCCCACGAAGTATAGCGAATGACGTAGCTGAATTAAAAAATTTATTAAATTGGAAAAACATAAAACCATTTATTTAAAGTTGTTGATTGTGTAAAATAAATATACTGTATTTAAAGTGTATTGCAATATATTCAGGTATCCACAAATATATAGGCCTAAGTAGTTTGAGAGCATAGGGAGACCGACTTAGTTGCATCATGGATGTGGGCAGCCACTGCTGGACTTTTTTACTGGACCTGAATGTTGTGGTCTATCCTACCAACTTGTTCTCTATCTATTAAATAACCCACCTATTATTGCACACAGTTGGTTGCAGAATAAATGTATCTGTCAAATACACCTGACAATAGGGTATTTCAGCTAAATATATATATATATATATATATATATATATATATATATATATATTGTTTTTATTTTATTTTTTTGTGATGCCGCACCCACACTGATGCAGGTAGACGTCAGTAAGAAGTTCCAAAGCACGGTCATATCGATTGTTGTGGAAGATGAACAACGAGTCAGCAATGAGTCCATGACAAAGACAAAATATTATTTAGAGCATCTTTAAGAAGAATGATCTTAAACTAAAAATCTTACAACTTTGTTAACTTTTAATTTATTAAAATGATTTGCTAATCTTCTGCCAAATGTGACAATGTTCTCTTGTGAATAAAAAAAAGAGTCACATTCAAGTGATTAACAACAAGATGGAGCTTGTTAAGGAACTCATCCCTAGATATTCCGGTGTGTCTATCTTCAAAACTAATTGAGCTTACGCTAGCAGCTGTCAAAAGCCATGGCTCACAGAAACAGTTCACCACAACATGTGCCAAATGTGCATGTATCATGTGCCTACAGTCAACACAGTACAACCCAATTCTGAAAAAGTTGGGACAGTATGAAAAATGCTAATAAAAACAAAAAAAGAGTTATTTGTAAATTATATTCACCCTTTGCTATATTGAAAGCACTACAACTACACATTATATGATGTTTTACCCTGTGAATTTCATTGTTTGTTTTTTTTTTTGTTTTTTTGTTTTTTTTAATGTACAATAATTTCAAATCAGATGATTGCAACATGTTCCAAAAAAGTTTTGAAACATCAAAACCATTTCTTCTAAAACACTTATTAAGCATTTAGGCACTGAAGACACAAGTTTAAGTTTAAAAAGTGGAATTTTCCCCCATTTATCCATTATGCAGGTCTTTATCTGCACAACTGTATGGGATCTTCGTTGCCATATGGTGTGCTTCATAATGTGCCATACATTCTCAATTGGAGATGGTCAGGACTGCAGGCAGGCCAATCTAGCAAATGCACTCTCTGCTTATTCGGCCAGTATGTGTTTTGAAGTTGTCCTGCTGAGAATTCTGGGACGTCCCTGGAAAAGACTGTGCTGGATGGCAGTATATGCTGCTCCAAAAGTTTTACATATCTGTCTACATTAATGGTGCCCTCACAGATGTGTGAGTTACCCATGCCATGGGCACTGACACACCCCTGGCCCATACAGACACTGACTTTTGGACCAGACGCTGATAACAGCTTGGATGGTCCTTTTCCTCTTTGGCCTGGATAACACGACAGCTGTGTTTTTCAAAAACTTTTTGAAATGTGGACTCTTTGGACCAAAAAACACAGTTCCACTGTTCTACTTTCCTTCTAAGATGAGACCGAGCCCAGAGAAGTCGGCAGAGCTTCTGGACAGTGTTGATTTTTAAGACAGTGATGTCTGAGGGATCAGAGATCATGCACATTCTGTTTTTTTGTCTTGCCCTTTACGCACCGAGATTTGACCAGATTCCTTGAATCTTTTAACTATATTGTGCACTGTAGATGGTGAAATGGCCAAAATCCTTCCAATTTGTCTTTGGGGAACATTGTTCTCAAAGTGCTGGATTATTTTCTGAAGCATCTGTTGGCAAATTGACAAGTCTCGAATGATCCTTGCTCTTGAAGGACTATGCTGTTTTTGGAGGTTCCTTATACAGTATGCAGTACTATAACATGACTGCTTCACCTGTTTAACATCTCCTGTTTCACATCACTTTGTTATTTTAACTCGTCAAATTGTTATTAGTCTTAAAATGCCTCTGTCTCAACTTTTATGGAGCGTGTTACAATCATCTGATTTGAAATTACTTTACATTAAAAAAAGAAAGAAATTCACATTGTAAAACATCACATAATGTGTAGTTTTTGTTTTTATTAGAATTGTTCATACTGTCCCAACTTTTTTGTAATTGGGGTTGTACAAAAAACACAGAAGTAACAAACTGGAAGTTTGTTTTCATTTAAGAAGAGCAAGTGAAAAAAGACTTGCAGTGTGTCTATTTTGGAAACAGGGAAGGTCCATGTTATGCAGCTTAATTATAAGGAGTGAACGTTTAAAAGCAGAGTCATCTAGAAGTAGACACTACAGCGCTACAGTCGCTTTTCTGTTTGTTTCCCAACACTTCCAGGAACAGAGAAACCATCTGATTCCATTAAGACAACTCTTTGCAATCACAGAGTTGAAGATGACTCACCGGTTTTTCACAGTTGAGGACTGAAAACATTCTGATTCTGCCACTGCATGGCTAGCAAGGCAACACAAAATAAAAGTAAAGGTGGCTATTAGCTGCAAGGATGAAACTGAGGTTGGAACATCAGAGAAAGAACTGCCTATTAAGAAGGGTATAAGGTTTGGAGGTAGAACGTTATACAACCAGTGCAAGTGTGCTTGGTAATGGTGGTTACAACAAGATATACAGAAACAGGTATGACAACAGGTGCACATTTCTGAAACCAGGATGAGATGTAACCACATTCTTTTAAAAACAAATGTGGTCATGATACTGATCTCAATTCAGCAAACATCGAACTGTTAAAGAAGGCTGAGGAAGGCTTCTATTTAAGCATTTTCCTAAATGTTGGCAAAGAAGCACCAAATTTTGGACTCAGCACAAGAGCTTATTTGAGGAAGAAAAAAAGGGAAAATCGCAATGATTTCAGCTTAGCCTCACACACTCTACCCACCCTACTTACAGTCACATTTTAAGAAGTGTGGCACTTAAAATGCCTTTTAGTGGGAAGCTGTGCACCTAAGACCCTCTGTAAACACTTCAGCTGGCATCAAAACCCAAACAGAACAAACCAGGGCAGATCACAGGCTCTTTATGTGAAGCCACAAATTAAAAATTCAGAGGCAGCACAAGTGCAGAAAACAGGATGGATAAGACTGTTAGGTATACAGGAAGGACCTGTGTGAATATCATGTTCAACTGATCACTCAAGACATCTTTTCTGTCTCCTCCCCATTCTGAAAGCATAGTACTTGTTCACCCCACAACAGCAGAAGCTCATTGCTAATGCAGTGGTATATATGGGGAAAGAGCAAAGGAACCTAATTGCTATGGAAACAACAGGAGACTCTCTGTTAATTCTCAGTGTACCAAGATGTGGTGAAGTGAAACATCAAAAGAAAACACAACGATATAACCATAATAATGGACTACAAATGTTAAAATTACATTACTACACTTGTAATTTTGTAAGGGCAGACCCTAATCAAGGGCACTAAATCACCCCTTCTGGGGTTTGAACCTTAAAACTTGTACAGTAGTGGTTTACCAGACCAAATCTCAAAGAAATAGTTCACAGGTGAAAATTCTCTCATCGTTTACTCACCCTCATGCAATGTTAATCTCGTCAACAAAATCAATGACTAAAACGTTAGTTGACAAAGGGTTTTTTGATTTCGTCAACGATAATGAAGTTGAGACGAAAAAGACGCATCATGGCGGTAAGTAACCGAATTTAATAAAGCATACTGTTGACAAAAATATGACACTGCAAGATATTAACAGTGCAAGATATAAACAGAAGAAACATCTTGAGATTCTGTATATAGAAGAAGATATTAGACATGGATTCATCTGGGGGGCCTGGGTATCTCAGCGAGTACTGACGCTGACTACCACCCCTGGAGTCGCGAATTCGAATCCAGGGTGTGCTGAGTGACTCCAGCCAGTTTCCTAAGCAACCAAATTGTCCCGGTTGCTAGGAAGGGCAGAGTCACATGGGGTAACCTCCTCGTGGTCACAATTAGTGGTTCTCGCTCTCGATGGGACGCATGGTAAATTGTGCGTGGACCGCAGAGAGTAGCATGAGCCTCCACGTGCTGTGAGTCTCTGCGGTGTCATGCACATTGAGCCACGTGATAAGATGCGCGGATTGACTGTCTCAGAAGCGGAGGCAACTGAGACTTGTCCTCTGCCACCCGGATTGAGGTGAGTAACTGCGCCACCATGAGGACCTACTAAGTAGTGGGAATTGGGCATTCCAAATTGGAAGAAAAAGGGATAAAAAAAAATAAAAATAAGAAGACATGGATTCATCTAATACATTAATCCAGTATGTTATTTTTTTTTTTCTAAATGTTTGAATATTTTATTTAAGTTTGGTCTGTTACAGTTTGACACTCTTTTTGTCCATTTTGCACATCATCATCAACTAAAAGATATATTTTCCTTGACTAAAATTGTCATTTGCGTCAGAGTAAAACTGACTAAAATTAATGAATATGACATGACAAAATATTGACAAATGTTAAAGGACATTTTCGTCAAAAGACTAAAACTACGACTAAAAAAAAAACTGAAGAAATGAACACTGCCCTCATTCCATCCCAGATGTGTATGACTTAGTTTCTTCTGCAGAACACTAATGAAGATTTCTAGATGAATATCTCAGCTCTGTAGGCATTGACTGGACCTCCAGAGCTGAGATATTCATCTAGAAATCTTCATTAGTGTTCATCAGAAGAAAGTAAGTCATACACATCTGGGATGGCATGAGGGTGAGTAAATGATGAGAGAATTTTCAATGTGCTATTCCTTTAAGCACTAAGCTAAGTATGTGAACTTTGTAGCCTGTGGGATCTCATCTAATTCACCTACATTTTTCCAGAGAAAATATTTTTTAAATGACTTACCTGGTAGAAGTTTCGCTTCTAGTTTCTTGATGGGCAGCTGAGGACTTTTCTTCAAATCAGTCTGCGTGAAGCAAATTTAAAACAGTATCAGGGCAAAACCACCCACCCCAAGACAAACCTTTAACTGATCTTTATCCTAACCAAAAAGTAATGTGGTGGAACAGTGGTGGTTTCAGATGGTAATAACGCGGTACTTAAGGACTGGCTTATTAATGTACACAATTTACTCTGTATTTGCATAGTACCACCACGATACATGTCCAAAAACATGGTTGTAGGACGGCACTTTTGGTACGTTTTAGTTACCCTAAGATGAATACTTATGAATGTTTGTATTACGGCGAATAATAACCATGTAACCACCTTAATCACAAACAGAGAGTTTACGTCAAACCAAGTTAAAACTGGACTATGAAGCTGACAGGCGTACATATTTCAAACATTTGTGGTGACAGTTTTATAAATATGCACTGAGCCCAGGGAAGTTTTTTTTAATGAATCTGTCTTTGGCTGCTAGTCGTCGTTAGCATGCTACTGTCTCACAGCTGTACACTCACCTGAAGAGGAGGAAGATAAGACTTAAAAGTCGCCTTCGTTTGTTTACCAGAGAACATTATTTAGCAGCGACGATCCGATAAAAATGCGAAACACAGATCAAGCTGCAAATCCATCCAAGATCTGCTTAAAAACACACATACCCACACTTCAGTCAGATTAAACTGTGTTTTTTATGACTTTAGAGCACAAGTCCAGGGTTTCTTCCGTAGAGGGTGTGTTCAAAAACATGATTTCCACAAATGTAAAAGCAGTATTTTGTCTCTAGTGTGCATGCAGCAGTGAAGTGTTCATCTGGATCTGATCTGAGTCTGTCCTGCTCAAGTCTCTTCGTTAGCGGCTGTCAAACTCTCAACTTTTAGTGCTCTTGATGCGATAGTTTCCCCACAATATAAACATTCTCGCCACGTCCAGTCTTCTCTCTGAATCAGAGTCCTGTGGCGGTGCTGCTGGAGGCGGGTTCAGTCCTTTAATTCACCGTCCGCTTCCAGTTCAGCCATCTTCATTGAAGGAGGAATGGGGAGGTGCTTGAGCTCTGTCTGGACCACACAAAACAAAAAACAGGAGTGAACTGTAGGCCCCCATTGGACCTTTTCCTTTAATTATTCATACTATTTTATTATATTTTAAAATAAACCAACGACTTTCTCGTTGGATTCCCTTTGGGATCGTTAAACTTGGATTTATTTTAAGATTTTAACTTTATACGAATATAATATATTGAATTCATTCATAGTGAATAGATAAATAATTGCGCAGAAAGGTCGAAACCCGCACAACTACATTTGCATAGAGAGTTCTCATAGTTTGCTGAGCTCGCGTGTATTAATGGCTTGAGGGCGCCACCTGTTGGAGCGATTGGATTCCTGCACGTACAGTCTGAATAAGTGCAGTCACACAAGCAACAACGTTAAATCACCATTACTGCCTTACTCAGAATACCCTCATTAGATTAATTTTACCCTCATATCTTTAGACGTAAATTGTTAAATTCTAATTGTAAGGTTTGGCTGCTACTCAACGCCTAGTTTAGTGCAGTATTTTTGAAAGTGTCTGTAGCAGTGATTCAGTGATCAGAAAACCTGATTCAGTGCTCTTATGCTTTACAGTGGCTAAGGTGAAACTGTCAAAACTGGTTAGTGTACTGCAGGTTTCAACCCCATCCCTGATTGTTGGTGGACTATCAATGTTCCTCTCCAAATGTGGTCACAGGTTCCTCTAAAAATGTGAACTAAATGCTCTTGAAGTTTCCTCTTGAACTATGACCAATTAAAAGGTGACATATATATATATATATATATATATATATATATATATATATATATATATATATATATATATATATATATATATATACAGTACTGTGCAAAAGTTTTAGGCACGTGTGAAAAACTTTCAAACTGAGGACTTCTTAAAAAAAAATGCTATAAATAGTTTTCATTAATCAATTAACATCATTCAAAGTCCAGTAAACAGAAAAAGAGCTAAATCAATATTTGATGTGAACACTTTTACCTTCAAAACAGCACTAATTCTCCTGTGCACACCTGGACACAGTTTTTCTTGATTGTTGGCAGAGAGGATGTTCCAAGCTTCTTGGAGAATTTTCCACAGTTCTTCTGTCTATTTAGGCTGTCTCAATTGCTTCTGTCTCTTCGTGTAATCCCAGACTGACCCTATGTTCAGTGGGGGGGCTCTGTGAGGGCCATGACATCTGCTGCAGGGCTCCCTGTTCTTCTATTCTATTCTATTCTATTTGTAAAAGAAATGTTTGGGAGTATAAAATGTATATTTCCTATTGACACACTAAAGTAGCAGATATAAATAACCATCTTAAGACAAAATGTTTTTGTGAAACATCTGATGTGCCTAAGAACTTTCACAGTACTGTGTGTGTGTGTGTGTGTATATATATATATATATATATATATATATATATATATATATGATAGATAGATAGATAGATAGATAGATAGATAGATAGATAGATAGATAGATTTTATTAATATTTTAACTTAAGGACTAGGGCCATGGTATTATCTGGCTTCCAGTTTATTGCTCAGAGAATTTAAAGGTGCACTCACTCACAAAAGGTTTTATTCCCAAAGACATGAACTGTAAATTTGAAACATATGTATAAAATCTTGGCCAGTCACATGAGATGAAGACTTTCAGTCATATCAGTAACTTTATAAAAGCTGTTTTAATCTACACTGAGAGGGTCTGCTTATGGGGGCTGCCATGTTAGAATCACATTGCCAGCAGAATAGTACTCGCTTAATCTCAGTAATTGTCCTGTTTCTGGACACTATTACTCTTGAATTAAATTAATCATGGCTGACTGTGAATTGTTTTAAAGATGCACTCAGTAATTTGTTCCTCATTAAAAAAGTTACTACCAAAGAAATTAATAGTTATTTTGTAACATATGTATAAAATCACGACCACCCACATAAGATAAAGAATCTAGTCTTATCAGTAATCTTAGAAAAGCTTTTTATTCTACACGGAAAGGGCCCCTCATGGGGGCTGCCATGTTCACATGACCAGTCGAATACTACTAGCTTAATCTCAATAATCTTGTTATTGGACACTTTCACTCACTGATTAAATGAGTCACTGCTGACTGTAAATAATACATTTCTACACTGGTATCGGTATCTGAAAACTGTTGCATGTGAATTATGCTGCATTCACACCACTAAGTGTCACTGTAAGTCCAAGACGACACTTACTCACTCACACACACACACACACACACACACACACACACACATATATATATCATTTTCTGATATCATAGTTACATTTAAGTTATTTTTATTTCATTTACCTTCATCTTTTTCTTTTACTAGGATAAGAGAGAGGACCTCAATTGCTGTTGTAGGAGAGTATTCAGCAGCTATCACACACTACAGGAAGATGGGGTATTTTGAAGTGATATATCAATATAAAAGTATCAATTAAATATCAAATATACTGTATCAAATAAATGTAAACTAAATTGCCCCTTGGTGTTTCATAAAGTTTGTATAAAAAAATTTATTGCTTCATTGCACTTCATGAATGACAAAGGTTAGAATAACAACACAAACTTGCATGAACAACCAAGAGCAAAGCTAAAGTAGGTAAAACTTGTTGTTTGCTTTTGTCATTTTAAAATACATAGACACTTCTCAATCACAGTCACCTTAAAAATAATTAGCGATAAGTCCTGTTGTTGGTTTTCTTATTTATTTTCCAAAGAAATTGTTTAAGAGAACCAAGAATGTATTACAAGCAACTTTTACAGAGATTTGGACGAAGAGAGTTTTTACAGTAGTACAGGTAATGTTTGGCCTTTATGCAACACAGTTATCTTGATTAAATGCTTCATGACACAAAAGAATAAACTGTTTGTCATTTTAATACCATTTTCAATTTAAAATTGCTCCCGTAATATTGCTGTAATGTTTTCTAACCCAACAGTAGCCGTTCTGTATGGTAGTCATGTACACTCCAAAAATATATTTAAGCCTATACATATACTGTATACAGAATATATAGAGTTGAAGTCAGAAGTTTACCTTAGCCAAATACATTTAAACTCAGTTTTTCACAATTCCTGACATTTAATCATAGAAAATATTCCCTGTCTTAGGTCAGTTAGGAATACTACTTTATTTTAAGAATGAGAAATGTCAGAATAATAGTAGAGATAATTATTTATTTCAGTTTTTATAACTTTCATCACATTCCCAGTGGGTCAGAAGTTTACATACACATGGTTAGTATTTAGTAGCATTGCCTTTAAATTGTTTAACTTGGGTCAAACATTTTGGGTAGCCTTTCACAAGCTTCTCACAATAAGCTGCTGGAATTTTGTCCCATTCCTCCAGACAGAACTGGTGTAACTGAGTCAGGTTTGTAGGCCTCCTTGCTCGCACATGCTTTTTCAGTTCTGCCCACAAATTTTCTATCGGATTGAGGTCAGGGCTTTGTGATGGCCACTCCAGTACCTTGACTTTGTTGTCCGTTAGCCACTTTGCCACATCTTTTTAGGTATGCTTGGGGTCATTGTCCGTTTGGAAGACCCATTTGCGACCAAGCTTTAACTTCCTGGCTGATGTCTGAGATGTTGCTTCAATATATCCACATAATTTTCCTTCCTCATGATGCCATCTATTTTGTGAAGTGCACCAGTCCCTCTTGCAGCAAAGCACCCCCACAACATGATGCTGCCACCCACATGCTTCACAGTTGGGATGGTGTTCTTTTCTTGCAAGCCTCACCCTTTTTCCTCCAAACATAACGATGGTCATTGTGGCCAAAAATATCCTTTTTTTTTTTTTTTCTTCAGACCAGAGGGAATTTCTCCAAAAAGTAAGATCTTTGTCCCCATGTGCATTTGCAAACCATAGTCTGGCTTTTTATGGTGGTTTTGGAGCAGTGGCTTCTTCCTTGCTGAGCAGCCTTTCATGATTATGTTGATATATGACTCGTTTTACTGTGGATATAGATACTTGTCTACCTGTTTCCTCCGGCATCTTCACAATGTCCTTTGCTGTTGTTCTGGGATTGATTTGCACTTTTCTCACCAAACTACGTTCATCTCTAGGAGACAGAATGCGTCTCCTTGCTGAGTGTTATGATGGCTGAGTGGTCCCATGATGTTTATACTTGCATACTATTGTTTGTATAGATGAACGTGGTGCTTTCAGGCATTTGGAAATTACTCCCACGGATGAACCAGACTTGTGGAGGTCCACAATATTTCTTTTTTTTTGTTCTTTTTTCTTTTCTTTTTTTTTTTTTTTTTTTTTGAGGTCTTGGCTGATTTTTTTTTTTTTTTTCATGATGTCAAGCAAGACACTGAGTTTGAAGGCAGGCCTTAAATACATCCACAGGTACACCTCCAATTCAGTACACCTCCTATTAGAAGCTAACTGGCTAATTGTCTAAAGGCTTGACATAATTTTCTGGAATTTTCCAAGCTGCTTAAAGACACAGTTAACTTGGTGTATGTAAACTTCTGACCCACTGGAATAGTGATATAGACAATCAAAAGTGAAACAATATGTCTGTAATCAATTGTTGGAAAAATTACTCGTGTCATGCACAAAGTAGATGTCCTAAACGACTTGCCAAAACTATAGTTTGCTAATATTAAATCTGTGGAGTGGTGAAAAAATTTGTATTAATGACTTCAACCTAAGTGTATGTAAACTTCTGACTTCAACTGTAGGCTATTTAAGTTTCACACATTTCTTTACATTCACTAACAAATTAGTTTTTTATTTGGAAAAATAATTTGATGGAATTTTGTTGTGAAAATTAAATGCGTAAACCTTAAAATTACTTTTTGAGCGTATTTTACGCAGCCTCACTGCGCATACAGCACGCGCTTTAATACGCCGGGATCATCTGGTGGGATTCCCTTTGGAATGACGCGCAGGGAGGCGCTCCAAAGCACGAATTCTCCATTTATGGGTTGGTTCTTGCCTGGCTCATTCCGTCAACCAGCAGCCACAAAGTTTAACTTCCTAGAGCAGTAGCTCACTGCAGTACAGTGCGCTCTGAGCGGCGTACACTATTATGGAGCGGCGACACTGGTCCTGAGGAGACATTAACATCACCAG
This sequence comes from Myxocyprinus asiaticus, assembly GCF_019703515.2. Lineage (NCBI taxonomy): Eukaryota > Metazoa > Chordata > Actinopteri > Cypriniformes > Catostomidae > Myxocyprinus > Myxocyprinus asiaticus. Next base: position 28,546,413 of record NC_059344.1, on the reverse strand, counting down.
AGAAAAAAAGGAGATCGTGCCATCACTCTGATACTTCCACAAAGGTTTTCTTTATTTTAATAGATATTTGCGAAACGGATTATAACAAAGGATCAGCTGCGGTCTGATAAAGGAATAAAAATGGTAAGTTAAAATATGTTTCATCTCAGTCGCTTTCAGTGTTTACATTTTTACAGTGGAAAAACACCATGGATACAGGTCCTGTTTTGAAAAACATTTTCCAGCATCAGTGTTTACATGTAAGCTATAACATGTTGCTGTTGTTTTGAACTCACTTCTATAGTCACTGAGACACATGACACAGCTCAATTATACGAGTTGAACAGCTACAACATTCATAGAATTAACTAGAAATGATCTGATCCTTAAGTGTGACATTTAACTGAACGTTATAGGGCTAATTTATGTAATTAACAGCAACTTCTGTGAAAAATGCACTAGATGTACAGGCAAAAACGCTTTAGGATCATAATATCATATGTGCCCAAACAAGAACAAACTTGTAAACATTATTCATTCAAGTCAGATTCTGTTGTTTTTACTCAACATGGACAAATAAAACTGGACAAGGATGTGTGACAAGGAACTGCTCATGCAACAAATGCATAGGTTCAGATGCAGTCTATCTTAGTTATTCCATGGCCACATTGTAATTATGAACTTTGCATGAATGTAAAGGCTGGTCTACTGGAGAAACACCCTCAGCTGGGTGTCATATTGTTTGCCTATTGTTTGCCTTCCATCTCTTGTTCACTTAGACCGAATCAGCTTCTCCCTCTCAGGATATACAACCAAACAGGTTGTACATACACTGTCCATAATACACCCATAATGTCCTGTCACTTGCTATTTTATTTTTCCACCATGTGCTTTTGTGAATATCTTTTGCAGTTTATCAAGGAACAGTATCCTTGATGCAATTATAATGTTATTTTATCTTTTTTTTTTTTTTTTTTTTTTTTTTTGGGGGGGGGGGTCATTCAAATTTCCTGATGGTTATAGGTATCAAAGGCAATATGTGTTGGCTCAAAGAGATAGACAACTATTTAGTTTTCTCTTAACCTGATCAGCATGCCCACAGTTAACACACATTGCAGTTGTTGTTTTTGACTCGCTATAAATGTAAGATTGGTCTTGCCAGCCTTGCGTAGTCTTTCATAATATTGGGACAAAATATAAGGGGCACGCATTAGTGTCCATGGTTACCAGACATAGAGAAATGCAGGTGTAATCACATGTGAAATGCACTTCCTTATTAATGCCCATAAAGATGGGTTGGGTTCTGCTTTGAATAAGTGTGTATTTTGCAAGTATGTGTGTGTGTGTGTGTGAGAGAGAGTGTCCACAATGAGATCTTTTCCTCTTGTTGTGGAGAAAACATACACAGTTTTTCATAGCTCCTGAAACAATATTAGGCATCTATGTTACACTTGATTGTGTTATGTTTTGTATGCACCTTGGATCCCATGTCAAAATGATTTTTTGTCTCTTTTTCCATGCTGTCAAATGATAAAGAACAGATACAGATCAGGTGAAAAACAAGTAAATCCAGTTGAACCATCTCATCTGCACGTGCAGAGACATTCTCTGCGAGCTATGCAACTGGTAGAACTAGTTCCCCTCTGGGCTTTACGCATATGGAACAAACCACATACAGTAGATGCTCCATGCTGTCTTTGGCATGTAGTATGTGTGATTGTAAGTGTTTTCATTCAGTCTTCTTGCCTCGTTTTATTTTGTTGCCTCAAGACACTGAGAAGCTATATGGCTGAGCTATTTGGCAAACACATGTCATTAACAATATCACCAATATTGAAAGTGATGTGTTGGGATTTTAACATGCCGAAGGCTTCTAAATTTGGCTGAAACCGATGGTAGAAGATAGTCAGTGTACCAACGCTAAAAGTGGTGTATGAAAGGTATTTGGAGATGGACTGTGTGATGTAGTGAGAGCAGTCACTGGCTGGTTTTTCTTTGATATTGTGACTGTATAGTCTTCACACATAACGGAGTTAGAATATCAGGTATGACGCCATGCTCTGTGTGACTCGCAGGCATTTAAAGAGCCATCTCTGAAATGAATAAACTAGGTGGACTTTTGAGATGTTTTTGTTTTGATTACAGTTTTACATCAGTGTTTGCGTGAGGAGGCTGCTCATTTGGTCATGGCAGCCCAAAGAATATGGAATGATTTCCTAAATTTGAAGTAGCAGTTAACAGTGCCTGAATTTCTGAAGTATACCAGCTGTGCGAGAGAAATTTTGGTTCTGTGAGATCTGTCTAGAGATATGATTCTTAAAACTTTAGATTTAGGCTATGCAATATTAGAACACTTTGAGACTGAACACACCAAAAGCATTTCATTGTCGCTTTATGTCTGGTAGTATGTGGTTACGAAAGCAAACTCAGATATGTTGCTGTCAAACAGTGCAATGAAAATGGACTCTATTTAAGTCCAGATTTTGTGCATTAAATATCAACCATAGATATTAAGTAGCTATATATCTTCTCTCCTTTCCACTGTTTGGTGTTTCTGGGTTGGATTAGATTGGTTGATCTCCGTCTTTCAGGGTTTTTACAGGTTAAATTGTATCTCTCTCTCTCTCTCTCTTTTCTTTTTCAAAACCATCTCTCCTTTTCCCTATTTCTTTCTCTGCCAGATCCTGAATAGTAGGTCAGTATGGCAGCATACGTTTTGCATTAAGAGCTGCAGAGGGGCGGTGCATGCTGAGTAACTTCCCCCTGTTCAAAGCTTCTCTCTCATTCCAGCACAGGACTGCTGAGGAATCCACACACTTTCTGAAAGAATCAGCAGCACTCATCTAAACATGAGACAGGTCTAAAAGGATTGCCGAAGTTATACATACATATATATAATCCCCTTCAGTCGGACCATTAAAGGGATCATGACATGCCTTTTTTATTTTAATATGTTCCTTGAGGTTCACTTATAATATTAGTAATACATTTTGCACAAAAAACAGTCAAATACAGTATTTGTAAAACATGAAAATTTTCCAACCTTATTCTGACTCTCAGTTTTGGTGCTGCTTCTCCTTTAAGACTTGACAGTAAACGCCCACTGTTATGATTGGTAGCTTGGTTTCAACAAATGCTCTTTTTGCTGTGAGGAGGTTTTGAGTTCTGAAACTTACATTATGTTTTTATAGTACAATAAATAAATAAAAAAAACTATAGATTTTACCCCCCCCCCAAAAAAAATTTGAGGCAGCAATTTGCATCCACTTTCTTTGAGTGAATTATCTCAATTTTCCATGCAATATATAGGTTAAGAATATCAGTTAAAGTCTACCTTATATAACTTAGATAGTTAGTGCATTTTACCTTTGCAAATGTACTTTTAAATATTGGGTAAAATTAACCTGAAAGAAATTAACCTGATTTTGTAGACTACACTAATCTAAATCTATTTCAATTGCAGGACTCACAAGAAACACAAAAGTAATTGTTAATAATATTTATTGACCAACATGTGTCCAAAAGTCTTTTACAGAGAATCATCTTTGAATCAATGCTTAAATGCACAATACGTTAAAACTTGAATACATAAAAATCACATCTGATCTGGCATCCAGTTCTTTAAAAAAATTCTTATTAATAGTGCACAAGACTTGTGCACTGTTAATAAGACATTTTTTAAAGAACTGGATGCCAGATCAGATGTGATTTTTTAAAGAACTGGATGCCAGATCAGATGTGATTTTTTTGCTATCATTTTGAGGACAAAATGATAGCAAAAGAAAGACAGAAAGATTTTCATATGAATCGGGTGTATAACAACTAATTCTGTGTTGAATTCAAATGAGGGCACAAGTGCACGCTGCACTGCTCGGGTGAGAGACCGGTGGTGTCCCGTTCTGCTCTCGCGCTGCGGCCGGCGGATGTGCTGCACGGTTTAATGCTGATGGCTTGTCTATCCTTGTATCCTAGTCCAACAGTGGCAGAACAATAATTCCTTCTTTGTTGATATGAAACACATACCTGAGCCTCAGTGGGATGCTGGCAACTCTCTGTTGCAGGACCAACATGAGTAGAATGCATAGAAAAAAAATATTTTCAGATTCAGAAATCCATAACATGATAAACATGCATTAAAATTGTCTTCAGTATCTAAACAAAAATGTGCTTTTCTACTTACCCATGACACAAAAGCATTTTGTCTGTCAATATTTCTGGCCTCGCTCGATTTGAATTCCAAAAGGCGGCAAAACCTGCAGATTCAAAATGTGCACCGCACGATAAAGTAAAGCTTGGTCACACTTTAATTACAAAACAACAAATTTAATGTTACTTTATCACATTATCTTAACCCACGATAAAGGATGTCATTCAGCCCTTTGTAAAATGTTCCTGAGCTGGCAGCTGGACCTTATATGAACTTGTAAAACCCTGCTACTTGGATAAACTCGATATAAAACTAACATAAAATGTCAGTTTCCTTTCAAATTGCCAGGTATAATATCAAAAACCCAAATAAAAAAATAAAAAAATAAAAAAATATGTCTTACCTTAAATTCTGTGTCCAGCGAATATATGTGCATGCGTACGTGAATGAAATGTATTTTAATAGATTTATGTGGCTTTTGTATGTGGTAGTTTTAATCAGTGTACAATGTTCATATTTTTATACATATTTTTTTCAGTGTACAGTGAACTCTTACATGTGAAAAGATCAAGGAAAATTGAATTCCTCATGTCATGACCCCTTTAAGGGTGGGTTATTTTTGTACATAAAAATATATATTGCCTGGCATAGCAATGCATTTTCTTGAGTGTCAGTTGGCTTCATTGATGCAGTTTTATTTTTTTGTTTTGAACCAAATTGAACTCTGTTTAACTGACAATCCAGAAATTCACTCACAGTAGCTAACAAATAAAAGATGATAGTGCTGGAGCCTATCCCAGCTGTCTCGGGCAGAAGGCAGGGAAACACCCTGAACAAGTGGCCAGTCCATCACAGGGCAGCACACCTATGGGCAATTTAGGGTCTCCAATTAACTTAAACTGCATGTCTTTTGGACTGTGGGGGAAATTGAAGCACCTGGAGGAAACCTACGCAGACACATAGAGAACATGCAAATTCCACACAGAAAGGCCCAGTTGAGCCAGGACTTGAACCCAGGGCCTTCTTGCTGTGAGGCAATAGTACTACCCACTGAGCTGCCTGAAAAACATAAATCAGACTGAAATAAACTTTAATTGAAAAATCACCATTGACCTTTTTGTTGAGATGTGCACCATCTGGTGACTAGCATTTTTACTTAATCTGTAATACAAAGAGTTTTTTTTTATTTGGTTTACTGTTTCTGTTGTTTTCAGTTCTTTTAAATGTGACATTTGCTGCTCATGGAGGTGGAATTTTGAACCTTAAACCCCATCTTAACTTGCTGCTGCCATGTCTCCAAATTAGATGTTAATGCTACATCATAAACTAGCCATTTACAAGCCATCTGTGGATGCAAAGAAATCCTTGTATCTATTTTAGTGAATGCTTAGATATTTGTAATTTATACAGTATTGATATAAGCAGTACAGAGAGGACAGGAAAAGCAAGTATGGGATTTGGATATGATTCAAACTCACATATCCCAGATGAGCACCATGACTCAAGGTGTTGGATGTATGTGTGCTAACCACTAGGCTACGCCTTCAACAAATTGATTGTTAAAATGTAATCTCTTTCCAATTCAAATTGTGACAAGTGAAGTTAAAATGAACAAGTGCAGGTGGAGTGGTCTGCATAGTGTGGACCTTGTTCGGGCCGAGTTTCCTCATGGAGTTGGTCTTGAGGAGGCTGAAGCACAGAGATGGGCTTTCAGCTGTGAAATTAGCTCCTACCAGCTCACATTCAGCTACTCTCACCTTTCCTCTCCTATTTCTCTCATTACCTATGCTGTTGTTTCATTGGAGCTACCTGCTTCTAAAAGCAGGTCAAGGGGACCAGTGAATAGATGGTATCAGAAATTGTTCAGTTCCGAGAATGGACAAACAGGTTTATTTTTCTGCTTGTGTGCATGTTAAGCAAGCAGGGCATATGCAGAAATGACTGAGCTTTTTGAGTTTGAGTTTGATAATGATGCCCACTATGTACACATCCAAGAGGCTGATGTTTGCTTCTAATTTGTTTGAACTGCAGTAAAAGCCTGAAACAAATACTAAGTATGTTTGGATATTGCAGAATTAGATTTGTGCAACATTGAGAAACAGAGTGATGAATACAAACAGAGGGACAAAAGACAGGGGAACAGTGAGCTGGTTTGGCTGTTTTTGCTGTATAGTGTCTGTGGAGCTGACCATGGGCTGACTAGGCTGTTTACTCATCAAACTCAGGGCTAAAAGAATGACTTGTGGTCAAATATTCCCACAAGCCTTCAAGGTAAATGTAAGTGAAAAAACAGCTCTCTGTTTTAAAAAAGGAATTTATATCAAAACATATTTATGGTTATTGTTTTATGTTGCCATATTGATGTCAACATACTGTAAGTGCAAAGTTTAAGAGAGAGAGCTCCTCGCTCTGCTCCTACACATTTTTTTATTTTCTGGATATTTACACATTTCATGTTCGCAATCTTCATGCCATCCTTGTGGATTTATTTCTGAGCCAAAATATCACTACAGAGTTTCCTCAAGCAGGTCAGTTTTAGTTGAACAGCTTGCCTGCGTCTCTCCAAAACTGACCGTGACTTCATAAAGCTGTCCTTCTTACGTTCCCCTCGCTCAGCCTTTACAGGTTTGTTCACTAATACAACTAATCCATATCCCATTCATATTTGCATATGCCGGTGGGTCATTGATGGGAAAATATGTTCTGAAATTCAGGTGGCAATATCCAAATTTCCTGACACAAAAACAAACTGTTATTGCTAATACAGCTCCACTTGGACCTAAAAATATTGCACTTTGACAACAGTGCATTGCTGCTGTAGAGATATATACTGCCTTGCAAATGCAAAACACAGTAATACATTTCGGTAAATTTGAGTTAACCATAATCAAGTCTTTTAGACTTTTACCTCCCCTTTGACAGACAGATTGGGCTCAGCTGTGCACAGATTTAGAGAAAATGGTGTGTGTGAAAATAAGATAATCCACGTTTGGCTGGACAATCAAAAAACTTTGAAGCCAGTTTTCTCAGCTTCAGTGTTGGCCTAATTGCTAGCAGTATACAGTAGTAGTGTTGTCATTGACACGCATTGGTTTAGTGGGAAAAGTATTTCACATACAGTATAATGAGTTCTGAAGATTTTAGCTCAAGTTGTGTAATGGCAAAACATGTGGCTATAAACAGAATAAACACGTTTGAAGATAAGTAGAAAAATATTGCAGCTCAGTAGGTCCTTAAAATGCAAGTGGATGGTGATCAGACTTTTGAAGCTCCAAAAATTACAGACAGTCAGCATAAACATCATCCATACGACACCAGCTGTTAAATTAATGTCTTCTAAAGGGACACGATCGCTTTTGGTGTGAAAAAGATACATATTTAATTACTTATTTTAACTCTAAATCTTGCTTCTGTTCTGCAGTGGTACACGTGTGTGACGTAATCACATTGGCATTTGAAACACGGGAGAACTGAGGCACGTGAGTCCCAGCCGGAAGAGCAGCGCTGTTTACAAGTGAGAAGGAGGAATGCTCTACAGTAGCTTGGTTGGTTTTGGTTTAGATCTGTATTTATCTGTTTCTTTACTCTCAATGGTGCATTTGTGTGCTTATCCTGGATGTCTTAACCAAGTGGAGAACGTGAGATTACGTCTGTATCATGGCAACGTGAAAACATCACACGAGAGGCCGCTTGGACTCCACCCTCTCGTAAAGCGTTGGATTATAGTTAAAAAGTGATCTTTTTTTGCACCAAAAGTGATCGCATTGCTTTAGAAGTCATTAATTTAACCGCTGGAGTCATATCAATGACGTTAATGCTAACTGTCTGTGATTTTTGTAGCTTCAAAAGAGAAATCTCCATTCACTTGCATTTTAAGGACCTACTGAGCTGAGATATTTTTCTATTTTTCTATTTTTCTTCAAATGTATTCTGGTGAAGAAGGAAAGTCATGTACACCTGGGATATCATAAGGGGGAGTAAATAATGATAGAATTTTCATTTTTGGGTGAACTATCCCTTTAATGTTATGATTTGCCATGGCTTCCTCTTTGATTAAGGTTTTTCCTTAATTAAACTGTTGCTAATCACTCTGATGATTTTTTTCCCTTGCTTGTAACTATGGAGTTCCCAAAACTCCTTAATCTGACCCATAATCACGTTGGGTCATCTCACTGTTATTTACAGTGCTTGAGGTCAGCACTTTTCATCCTGTGTCATTTCCTATGGGAAGTGTGATTACAAAGTTCTTTCAAATCAGGGATGTTGCAACATAGTCTCGTGAGAATTCGTCACAATACTGTACTACGAGTTGGCAAATTTGTACGTCTTCATTCTTATGAAAATGTAGGACTCATACATCAAGCAATCGCATACAGTTTACGAGCACGTGTTCGGAACCAGGAAGTGGTGCTTTCTTCCGTATTACACATCAAGGCTTTCATTATTAATATCATGCTTATGTTTACGCTGTGGGTAGGGTAAGGTGTTACTCTCCATGGTTAGGTTTACGGATGGGTTTTCGGTCAGGGGTTAAAGTTATGAAAACACAGTTTTGGATTAACACGGAACAAAAACCACATAGGGAACTACAAGGACACGAGGGAAGCGTCTCTCATTGGTGGGTGTATAAGTCGTACGATTTCATACGAATAAATTCATACGAATTGGCAGTGGCACCCGCAGCCGTACACTCGTATGCACTGTGCGTACATTCAGTGGGTCTGTAAAGTTTTTTTTTCCCCCTCTTTATTTAAAATTTCACATAAAATAAAGTATTACAATCACACTGATTAATATATATAGAATAAAAAGTACCCCTGTAAAGGTAGATAGCGATTCATGGTACGCCACTTAACGATCTAAAACTTATTGCGTGATCACATAATGTCTCGTAAGTTTTCCTGCAGCAAATTGGTGGTCAACATTATATGTGATATTGAGTTTGGTCAACGTAACCATGCCTGTATCCACTGCAAGTGCAGAGTGCTCGTTCAGCTGTCTACATCGCCTGAAGACTTATCTCAGGAGTGCAATGACTAACAAAAGACTGAGTGGACTTGCCCTGATGAACATCCATCACGATATTCCGGTAGATGCAGAGGCTGTTCTGAAAGAGTTTGACATCACAGGCAGTCACAGAATGAGCTTCAAATAGGTAGGACTATAATTTATTTTCATAAAGGGAGGCTATGTTTTGACAATTAGGGGTGGAATGACCAAAATAGATGATTGTGAAGCACAAGGTAAAATACTTCAAACAGCACTCGAGTTGTTGACACTGCCGGTGTATATGTATGGTGTTGGACAGTTATTTCTGTGATGAATCTCAGTCTTGATTTAGTGTTGTTGTTGGTGGTGTGCCAACAACTACTTATTCTGTTTGTTGTGCGTACTATGAGATGAAGTTCTGTGGGCGCCCTTGCGAATTGGTACAAATTTGCCTCCTCGTATTATTGTGACGAATTATCATGAGATCGGGTTGGACAACCTATAAATTGCCAGATAAATGTGTTTTTCAAATGAGAATATATATATATATATATATATATATATATATATATATATATATATATATATATATATATATATATACACACACACACACACACACAGTATATATATGTTTATTTTTTAATGGTTAGCAGTTACATCAATACAAATCAATTTTAGCAATGGAAAGAAATATGTTTCGGAGAAAACTTTGCTAGGATAAATATACATGATTTCATTGATGTCAGGCAATTATGACCAGAACAACTGAAGATCATTTCATACTGTTTTTATAATTGATAACAATGAACAAAAATATGTTTTCTGTTCTTTTTTTAGCAGTGCCTTGCTAAGCCTTTGAGCCTTTTTTTTTTTTTCTCAAAGTGAGTTGAGAGATCTGTGCAAAGTCTGATAAGCGGCTGTATGGGATCTGACGGTTGAACACATAGAGGTCCATGATCCACATGCTCAGAGGAATGTAAATATTTGTGCTTTTGATATACCCCTGGAAGTGCTACATAAAGCTAGTGGCATGTGTTTGGGTGACTATTCACATCAAAAGCCCTTTAGCTCAGTTCATGTGACCTTCACGACAGCACACTGGCCAGTTGCCATGTTGAAGCAAGAATTACGATTTGTTAGCTTATCACCAAGTAGGTCAGCAAATGTGCATTGCGTTCACTGCGTTGTTGCCATGTCATGCTTTTTCATGTGTCCTGCGCATCTTTCATGGACAAAATAATTTAAAATATATGCTTATATTATATTGAAGCATACTGGTTTTTCAATCCACATTTCTGTACAGAATTTTTAAATGAACAACAGACTGCTTATAGTCTGTATGACATTTTTTCGCACTTGAATGGAATTATATGAAAATAAATCCTTATTTTGAGTTTTTAATGTGCAAATATATACTATTTAGGCACACAATAAATTCAGTTTAAGAAAAATAACAGGGTTTATCTGTGGTTAGAAATAGTTTGTCAGACCAATGACTCACACAATGTGACTACGTTGCAAGTTTTAAAAAGCTATTTATTTGAATACTTTTGTGCTGATATGGTCTTTTCTTGAAGGAAGAAAGATGTTGGAACGTCATTGTTAGAATGAGGTGAACTTTTTCATTGTCATCGGTATATTTTTAAAACATTGCAAAGATTTTGACACCAACCTTGATTATTTTTTTACATTTTAAAGCATTTTCCTAGAATAATTCACTTCAGCCTTTTCTCAGTATGGTACAAATAGTATGAGGTTATAAATACAACCAGCAACTTGGATGAAAAGGAGGTGATACATAGATCAGAAGAATTAATAAAGAATAGAAAATATTTCTATTAACATGTGGTTATTATCAATATTTTGATTAAATTCTTATATCTCAATGTTTTAGTTCTGTTTATTAAACTTTTAAACCTATATACATACATATTTTTAAACAATTTGTGTAAGGAATTGTCTCATTCAGTTTTTATTATCATATGGCATGGTAAAATAAAAAAATAATTAGTTGTTGACTTCCAAAACATTAATTACAATAATTACTAAAGATGCATGGTGTTGATGTGTTTTGTGTCAACAAATATATCAACACATTCACCAGTTAATATACTTAAAAATTTGTGATGAGTATTTTATTTTTCCTTAAACGTGGAATAAAATGTGAGAATATATGATCTGTACAGTCCTGAAGCAGTATTGGATTATTATATTCATGAATGCTATGGTTATTTAAATGTGTAATTATGTAAATACATTTTTCAAAGTGTTCAAGCTGTTTGCTTGGCAGCAGCTTGGCAAATTCTCTGTTTACGGTTTCTGATCAGAACCATTAACTCGGCTGGGAACTGGGGGCTTTCTTCTCCTCACTTGCCAGCTCTCATTTCCCGTTGGCTGTGATTGAGAGCCCCTGACTCGCAACATTCCTGTACTGGTTCTGTTTATTCTTCTGATCCCAAAATGCCCCAGGGTAATTTGTCAGCTACAAACTTCCACACCATAGATATTACATAAAATAGAACTGCACTAGTCTGATGTTCGTCCATCGTTGTTGATGAAGACCTCGACATTTCATTCATTGGATTACCGGGCTCAGTGCATCCAAAGATGACTGATTAGTCAGATTCGGGTGAGAAACGTCCTCTCACATGTTGGGCAGACATGTGAAGGCACTGTTGATGATGTGCGGGCAGCTCTAGACTTGCACAGCTCAAGCTTTCTTTCAGCCTCAGCAGTTCGCCTCGCCTCAGAGATATTACTGTGTGAATGAAGCTGTGCCATGCTGGATGGTTCAGTGTGAGGGTTTCCCATGTGGCTGTGTTGATCTCAAAGGACTTCAGAGAGGCCTTCAGCATGTCCTTGAACCGCTTCTTCTGTCCTTCATGGGAGAACTTTCCCTGGGTGAGTTCTCCGTAGAACAGTTGTTTAGGAATGCACTCATCTGACATTCTCACAATATGTCCAGCCCATCTGGTCTGGACTCTCATCAGCAGTGTGTAAACTGCCGGCAGACTGGCTCTGGTAAGGACTTCAGTATCAGATACTTTGTCCTGCCATCTGATTTTTAGAAGCTTTCACAGAAAAAACATGTGGAAGTGATTTAGCCGTCATTCATGACTCCGGTAGACAGTCCACATCTCGCAAGCGTACAGCAGGGTTGGAAGCACCACTGTTTGGAAGACCTTCAGCTTCAATGGTAGGCTGATCCCTCGACGTTACCAGACGTTGGAGCACAATCGACCAAAGGCAGAGATGGCTTTAGCAATTCTGCTGTTTACTGCAGCATCGATTGACACTGCTCCGGAAAGGGTACTGCCCAGGTACGTGAAGTGGTCCACTGCCTAAAGTCTCTGTCCAATTACAGTGATGGACGGTTCTGAGTACAGAGCTTGGGGAGCTGACTGGTGCATGACCTCAGTCTTCTTGATGTTAATGGTGAGACCGAAGTTGTTGCATGCAGATTAATTCTTGTCCATACTGGCTTGCATTTCTGGCTCTGTACTAGCATTCGGAGCACAATCATCGGCAAGGAGAAGGTCTCACAGCACAGATTCCTTCACATTGGTGATGGCACACAGTCGCCTCAGATTGAATAGTTTCCCGTCAGTTCAGTACTTCAGGCCTACTCCTTCAGAGCAGTGGTGAAAGGCAAAGAATATCATGCTGATCATTGATGGCGTTGGTGACTGGGAAGGCCTCAGATGTTTCACCCTCATCCAGGATACGAGCCATCATTCCGTCATGAAACTGACGTACTATTAGTATGAATCTGTCTGGACAGCCACATTTTGACATGATCCTCCACAGGTCCTGGCTACTGATTGAGTCGGACGCTTTTATGAGGTCCACAAAAGTTGTGTAGAGTTCACGATTCTGCTTTTGACACTTCTCCTGTAGCTGGTGTGCAGCGAAGTTCATGTCAATGGTCCCACGTCCCTTGCGGAGCCGCACTGTGATTCTGGCAGTAAGCCCTGCTTACCGTGCAAGAGCTTCCCCCACTGTCGAGAGCAGTGAGATTCCACGGTGATTGTCGCATACCTGGTGATTGCCCTACCTCTGATAGAGGTGTATGATGGACGTGTCTCTAAATTCCTGTGGAATGGATCCTTTTTTTCCAGAAGGACTGAAACAGCTCAGTGAGTTTCAGCAGCACGGGCCCACCAACTTTGTACACCTCCGCTGGTATGGCATCTGACCCTGGGGCTTTACCAGTTGACAGCTGGTTGATGGCTTTCTTCACTTCATCCTCTTCTGGTGGAGCATCCATGGGGTCATTGACTGCAACCTGAGGCATCTTGTTGATGGGCTCATCATTGATAACTGAGGGGCAGTTGAGAGCTGTTTCAAAATGTTCAGACCATCTCTGGAGAATCTGCATCTTCTCTGTAAGGAGGATAGTGCCGTCTGAGTTCAGCAGGAGAGAGCTTCCAGACTGTAGACCATAGAGTATTTTGAGGGCTTCATAGAACTGCTTAGTCAGTCCTGTCTGCATATTCCTGTATTTCATCTGCTTTGGCGCTCAGCCACGAGTCCTTCATTTTGCGCAGTCGGTTCTGTACTGTTCTGCAAGCGTTGATGATGGTAGCCTTCTTTGCCACTGAGGATGGATCATTCTGATGAGCATGATGCAGGCGGTGCTTCTCAGAAATATGGCCTGGATTTCTGCATCATTTTCGTCAAACCAGTCTTACCGCCTGCGTGTGGAGGGCCCCAATAGCTTCGATGCAGCTGTATGGACAGTGTTGTGGAATCGCTCCCAGTCTTTCTCAGCATCATCCTCAAGATGAAGGTCAGCAAGCTCATTCTCTAGGTCTTCCACTAGATTTTCAGATGGGGTTTGCTTGGAGCAAGTCTAAGATCAGCTTGAAAGGACAACTCCAACAAAAGCCAATGTCATAGACCTGTCCAACTGGCCTGTCAATTGCTTTTCTAATGTGTACTGTAGCACATTCAAAGGCATTCTCCTCATTGTTATGTAGGTGTGCTGGAGGTGTCAACCCAAAATAGACAACAGCGAAATAGCTTGAGGGAACTTGGGCTTTGCTGTTGTGTTTAATCAAGTTCCCACACATGCCTGACTTTGATTAATGGTCTCATTATAGGCTTCTCATTTGGGCTGGTAATGTGCCCCTGTGTTGTTTCAGATCTCTGTGAATCTGTGGAAAATTTGTTTAGACTTGACAATTTTTGGAGGCAACAGTTATTTATGCATTGGAACACTTGTAGTACACTAGGCACCATGTATGAATGAATGAATGAATGAACGTTACATATATAGTGCTTTTCTGACACTACTCTCAAAGAGCTTTTTACATAGTGACCAGGTGAATCTCCTCAACCACCACCACCAGTATGCAGCATCCACCAGGATGATGCGATGGCAGCCATAATGCACCAGTACCCTCACCACACACCAGCTGTTGGTGGAGAGGAGAGAGTAAATGTAGCCTAGACATTGGCTCTTAAAGCAAATAGTGATTCTTTTTCAAGATGCTTTGTGTAAAGCCCGATACAGGTGTGGAGTTGACTTTAGATCAATTTAATTTCATGATCAGCTAAGACCCAACAAAATTATGAGGTAACATTTGTTTATATACACAAACAAGTAGCAGGCAGCAAGAAGATGCATGAAATGGTTATAATCTGCTTGCCTCTTCATTACATTTAGTAATTTAGCACATGCTTTTATCCAAAATGACTTACAACATAACAAGCAATTTGTCATACAAAAGTCAACAATATCTTCAGTATCACACTGCCACGTTCTCCAACTGGCTGGAGTAGTATACATGCTAGCACAGAAGAAATGTCAGATATATGTGGGAAATCAAACACTGTAAAAGCCCTCCTGATCAATGCTGTAGAAAGTGTGTATGTGTGTTCATGGAGAAATTGCACCTCCCAGAAAGTATAAAGCAAACCATATAACCATAAATCTGCCCTATGAGCATGCTTTATTTATTCATTGGTGTGTATTTTTCACTTACAAGACTTCTGGGAAGACCCCTATATTCATGCATGTTTAAAAATATTAAATATTAAATTTGATTAAAGTATGGTCATTTATTCTAGAAAACAAACCTAAACCTGTAAAGAAGCATTTATATTCTGTGTTTACAGGGCTACTGTCTACAGTCCAAGAGCACCCAGGCTTACAAACTCTCACATCCAAGAAACCCTTCCTCAATGAATATTCAAAACATGAATGGCAAAAACACAAACTGTGCCTACTTAAATGGTTTGACCACTGTGCAGCCTAGCCAGCTAGTAGATATAAAAAATAGGAGATAGACCCTGTCCCAAATAGTGCAATTGATATAGATTTGTTGTCTTATGGTCTTTCTTGCACGATATCGTAGTTTGTCCCATTTGTCATTTTATTGGTCAAAGTAAACTCAAACTCCCCTTACGCAGTCATGATGTGCTCTCAGTGCACCTTGGGAAGCCCGCATTAGTGAGGACTCATAAGAGGACCGCAGAGGCTGAGGGTGCAATTTAGAGTATTATTCCTCAGAGTATTATTTTTATTCGGATTTCAGCAATTGTCCACCTTAACATTTTTTTTTTTTTTTTACAGTTTTAAGTACAGTTATGCTTGTAACTTATTTTTTTAAACAAATTCTGGAAGGTATATCGAAAGTACTCCAGATGTTCTTTGCTGGATTGATTCAGGACATGAGGTGCAATGAAAAGAGTTTATTCTGGAAAAAAACTGAATTCAGATTTAATTTTATTTTATTTATTTATTTTTTTTTTTTTCAATCAGGATTAAATGTCTTCCTGCAAATGTCTCCTGGCAAAGATGACTGTGAACAATGAACTTCAGAATAAATACTCTCACTGTGTGGCAAACAAATATAGGGTATATAGGGAACTGACAAGAGAAAAGATGACCCCGTTGATCCTGAGTTAACAACTTCCTTCTGTATGATGATGCACTGCCAACTTGTCTTATCAACAGCTGTACTAATAGAATTTCAGCACCATTTTTAGAATCCCAGTCTAAACATAATCCATCCCTATGTGTACTTCAGGGAAAATTATGACACTCAAGACTTCCCCATTAGGCAGAATTTGCTACATTCTTTTCCACCGCCTTCAAAAGGGAGCAGAAATAATATGGCTGGGCTGAACTTGGAAACTTTGGCACAGAGTTTGCCTGCAGTAGCCAGACGTTTCAGAGCCACTCCTATCTCGGCTTACACAAACCCTCTGTGTCTGCTGTCTCTGGAGTCACTATAATCATCTCTGCCTCCATTGCCCTTTCTTACCCAGAAGTCTCTCACTGCTCCACTGGGTGTTCTCTCCCTCCTTTGTAACCTGACCAACGCCCCTAGAGGTGTTTTACTTCATGCGAAATCACGAGGGGTTTATTACACATGGATTATTATGTAATGCTTGAAAGAAATCCCTTTTCCAAATCAACAAGGATCTACAAGTACCTATTTATTTTAACATATTTAGTAATCACCTATTTAGGAAATATTGCACAACTATGTTTACTCTAATCTCTGGGCTTGATTCAAAACCACACTTCAGTGTGATTTACTGTAGTGTTTCATAATTGATCTTGGGCATCCTGATTAGAAACAATTCATGCTCTGAGGTTTTCAATCCTGGCTTGGCTTGGCCTGCTCCTCTTTAGTACAAAGCAGTGTTGAAGTTACTATTAGGCCCTTTCCCTACAGTCCTGGTACTTTTCCCTTAGTAACTTTGTAGATGAGAACTCTTACGAGGAACAGAACACCCAAGGAGATTTTTCCCCTGTTGCATTCACATTCATAAAGTGCCATCGTAGTGACATCATCTAGTATCGACCATTTTTATTCTGACGTTATTTGCATGTGTGTTTCAATAGCAACAACAACAAAATCAACAACACCGACGGAGGACGCCAGGATCCGAGCTACACTTTTGTTTGTTTAGGGCTGTTTTATACGAACTTTGGTTGCAAACGTTTGGATGGAAAATGTAGGCAGCTGCCTTGTCAGTCAATGGTTTCAACAATAGTGTTTTTGGATGAATGGAACTCTCTGAACAGTTTAAAAAGCACCTTGTTTCATCCTACCTTCATCCATCCTTATACAGCCTCCGAAGGCAGCATTTTCCAGTTTTTACAGTTTAAACTGGGCGTGTCAGCCGTGCATGCGGTGCTCCGTGCTGCAGCCGGAGTGAGAGATGAGACAAGGCATCAAAAAGTGCTCTTTAACCACGCTGCACACACTGAACTCAGTGGACGACATGTTGAAAATGCACTATAAACCTATTTATCAACACAATCTTTTACAATAAAGGCTTCATACCGAAGTACTCACTCATTGACTTAAAGACATCTTGATGCAAGTTAACCACGCAGTAACAGGCAATTCTTCCCTCATATAAACTAGATTTAATGATGGTTTAGTGTATAATAAAGTTAAATTACCGATAAATTAAATTAATTAATCGATAAACATCTGATTATTTATATCCGTCATCCATGAAAAAGTCGATGTAGTTAACCAGAATTCACTTTATTTTCTGTATAGTCACACAGTACAGATGCATTGAACACTCAAAGCGGGTCTCCCGGTGAAGACACACACACACACACGTACACACATGTGAAATGGGCGATTCTCTTTGTATACTTTGTTTATTATATGGTATTTCTGTTATGTGAATTGTAAAATTAACACAATCCTCTCAGTAGCAGGCTAGCAGCTAGTTTGTTTACTATGGCGTCTGTGGAGCTCCTCCCCTTTCTCAATGCAGGGTTTTGTACAATCACAGTCTGCAGCATCTCCCACAGTCCCTATATGCCTCAAAAGTATCTACCCCAGAGTAGGAGCTAAAAATGCCCCTTAAAACGGCTTTGAGGAACTATAGTTCCTTAGGTGCAAAAGCGACGAAAAGCACTAGTCCCAGGGAAAAGTACCTAAAGCAGGCTTTAGGACCGCCAGTGGGAAAGGCCCTGTTGTGTCTGGTTTACTGCCACTCAGTGTGCAGGCCTACCAGCATAAACATAGTCCAGACCTTGATTATTTCTGTCAGGCATTTTCCAGGGCCACTTAAGATTGTAAGGGCTTCAGAACTGTCTGCTGTGTGAAGTGTGTCTAATGAAAATAACATTAGACACCTTTACATTTTGTTGCTCTGGAGTGAAGCTCTGGAATAATTTTAGTTTTCTTCTGGCATTAATGAAAATCACCTTTTGGGGCTACTTTCTGAAAGATCAAGACAGTTGCTCAATGAGACAATGTTTTTGGTCACTTTGGGCCATGAATTCATTCACCTTTTTTAAAGTTCTAAAATACTGAGCACAACTGAATTTTTAATTAAAGTCAAGTCACGCTCATTCTTGAAATTCAGTTTGGCTCTCATTACCATGCCATTCAAGTTTAATACATCAAGGTCTCAAGGGTTGTGAATTGAGGAGCTGATTGAAGGGGTTTTCCTGACCTGGTAATGATCCAGGGGTCAGAAAGGACATATGTTAACATGCAGACTGACCCTCAGGGGTTACTGCTGTGGGAGCATCTAGACCTGTTGATGGTGGTCACATTTCGGGCTGTGAGGTTCCCTTGTTTGCTTATAGAAGTTAGTAAGAAGCCCACAAGGGAAGAACTAACACAGATTTGGCTTTGATATGGTTAACCTCTCTCACTTTAAATGTTATGAACCATAATTGGCAATGGAAGTAATTATTTATGGCCACATAATTTTGATTTGATATGATATATTATTTTTGTTTGTTTGTTTGTTTGCTGTTCTTGATCTTCACCTGCTATTACTGATGGTTCTATAAAGTGTACTTCAAACTTTAAAGTTAATAGAAATGTTCATTTTCCCTCTAAACCAGTAACTTAATCAGAAATCTGTATCTAAAATATGTTCAAATAGATTCTTGAAATAGCTCTAGCACTTCATTATGTATTCCTCGCTTTAGAAGGCTTTTAACACATCCCCGGGCCTGTGCTGGATTCTCTGCCACAGCACTCTGGACCATATGCTAAATTTATTAAAACCGACAGAACACTCCTCTTGTTGCTTTAACTGGCCTCTTATTTTATTCATTCATTGAGAACATTTCGAGTTGAGTAGTATACATTGTTTGGGGATCTGGGGAAATTTCAACTTTCTCTGTCACATCAGAACCAACCTGGCTAACCTGATCCTACAAACTGAAGGAGAGGATAGTTGAAGGGGGTCAAAAAATTGCCGCCATATTGATTCAAACCCAGCCATTTCCTGTGCCTGATCCCGTGCTGGAACGCAACTCAGTTCCACACTCTCCATATAAGGCAAAGTATTTGCATGAGGGAACTGCCTTTATGGATCTAAGACTGGTGCTACTGACATTTTTCAACTGCAGTAGGATAAAAGCAAATGATGTTTAATTTCAGGTGAGAATTTAGCAAAGAGAACTATGGATTTTCCCTCTTTTTCTCTTTACGAATGAAGCATTTTTCTTTTCTTTTTTTCACCATGATATTTTTTTTGGACAAAGGCAGTTTCCTAAAACCTGTGGTGCCACACATGTAATAAGCAGGTATGATGAAGGGCAGATCTTCATCTGTGTGCATGCGACACCAGCCAGACCACTGGCATAGCCACGTGTAGGTCTGGGTGGGCCAGTGCCACCCATTGGCATTCAGGCCCACCCAATCATTGCCACTATTCCACCAACAGCCAAAGGCTTGTTTCTAAAATCCTAAAACTCTGAACTCCATCCACTTTATTTTTTAAGGTAAAATAATGTTAATTACAAATATCATATTTATAAATTGATAATGAATTTTAATTATTATAACTTCTATTCATTGCATCAAAGCAACTCTTTACAGCTTAAATAAGCTACTCTGAAATAAATTATTTTGGATGGTTAATTATGCTCTGAAAACTCCTCAGACTTTTAAACTTTTTCCATTCAACTAAAGTAAAACTTTGTGATTTCCAGATATCATATGCGTAATGTCTTAGGTCATAGGTGTAGACTGCTCGAATATTTTTCTTGATTCATTATTATTTTTCTCTCTTAACTCACTATCGCAGCAGCGTCATCTCTCCCACGCTTTATTAAAAGTAGTTGCTACTCAGTGACATGAACAGAGAAAAAAGTCATTTTATTGACAGTAAACCATAGCGACAATACCTTTTTCCGTAATTTTTATCCGTCATTTTCATCAGTCTAAAGACATGCTGGAAAAATTACCAAAATAATTTGTGGTTAAAATGTCCATTCTGTTTTCAAAAATTTCAGTTGCAAACCCTCCAAATCCCTATTTAATAATTAATATCAGTTGTCATACAAGGTTTTCTAAAGTTTCATATGTTACGCATACAAAATAAAATAAAAAAATGTCTGAATGTACTCAAACACAAATATTGTTGATTAAGAATATTCTTAAAGTAGACAACCTTTAGTAGCTCAATGTCCTAAATACGCCCCTGGAAACGATTTGCTAAACATTAAAATGTAAAAAAGAAAAATTAAAAAAAATGCTAAGGTTGCATTCATTAACATTAGTTAATGCAATAGATATCATAAACAAACAATTAACAATATCTTTTATTACAGCATTTATTAAACTTAGTTAATGTTAATGAAAATACAATTGTCCAGTGTTAGTTCATGTTAGTTCATAGTGCATTAACTAATGTTAACTTGATTTTAAATGTATTAATATATGTTTTAATTAAAATGAACTAAGATTAATAAATGCTTAATAAGTATTGTTCATTGTTAGTTCTTGTTAACTAATGTTGTTAACTAATGTTAACAAATGGAACATTATTGTAAAGTGTTACCAATGAAATTAAACAAACAAAAGTTCCTCATCTATCTTTTTTTATCTCCATTAGTCAGATACAAATACAGTATATTAACATGTATTTGGTTGGTGTATTTTGGCTTTTTTGAGACTCTGAAATGTGCCATCTTCCCACGGTTTATAATAGTGAGTTTGAATGATAGTTCAGATTGAGGCATTTTTATTTAAAGTTATTTAAAATGCTGCTGATTTCCCAGTCTTCTCAGGGAGTTTTTGGAGTTTGACCTTGCATGGTGCTGATGGCTACCATTTTTGTCATGGTTTAAATTATTTCTGCTGTTCCTGGGTTAACCACAGCAAAAGCTGAATTTTAGCCTCCCTTGTTTCCAGTGTTCCTTTACAAAACAGAACATTTTCATCCTTAAATAAGCCTAAAGGGACAAACTATAGCTCTTTAAGAGGAGAGACGTTGCTATGTTTTCATTGTTGGTTGACTCTGTGTGGTCCTTCACTTTGAGTCTTGGTTTGTAGACTTAGTCTTGAATGTAAAACTGTGGTCTTAAAGTCAAGACTATGTACTGTGCTCTACCTAGTCAGTTCTGATCATGTTTTTGATCTACTTTCTGCGGTCTGGGAATGTGTTTGATTGTGTACTAACAAGAGTTAAGGGAGTCAGCATGTAATATCAATTATAGACTATCAAGTCCACTCTTTAGAAAGAATTAAACAAACAGGTAGATTGGTGAAGCACCATTAAAGGGGCCATATGATGATGATTTTTGTTGTTGTTGTGTTCTAACGTTAAAAGTGGACCTCATGGCAAATAATTAATTAAATAAATAAATAGAAAAAAATAAATAGATGAATGGTGTTGACCCCCTAAGTCCTTGTGTGTTCGGATAGCATCCTGTTTTCACTCTACTCTTTATGAAGCCCGCTTTAGCTTGCAATTTTTAAGGAACATGAATAAAGACGCCTCTTACTTTCCATGTATTTTTGAGCCGCATAGTGTGACACTGAGTGTTTAAATGTACTTTCTTACACCGATTATGCTTAATAAGCAGTCAACGCGTGTGGTCATGAAAACGGCTCGTCCAGTGTGAGCATGTGTTGAGTGCATACCTCTTCATGGTTTGATATCAAAAGCAGAGAATAACATGATTATTTCAAATGACATGTAAATGTGTATTTCTTGTGTTGTCATATTTTTTAAAACAAGCTGATTTTTTTTTTTATTACAGTAATTACTGTATTGGTGTGCATGTAAACATGCTCAGTGATGTGAACTTAAACAGTGTGAAGGAGCTGCTTCATAGAATTAGAGAAACAGCTGCAGGATAATTAACTTTCTTCACTGTGCCATATATGTAATAATAAACAAAACAGTCCGTAGAGGTCTAAAAAAAAAAGTGTTACTGTTTTAGTTCAGAACAGTTCCTCCCTTCTTAATGACTCTTTATTTGATCCACCACTAATAATGTTCAGGTTAAGTTCCTTATTGCTGTCATTGTTATTTTCCTGTAGTTGACCTTGGCCTTGTGATGCACTCATTTACGATGGCAAGTTAATTAATCCTTTAAAGGAGAAAAAAACCTTCTTCCATACTTGGTCTGCTTGTGCTTTCCTTTACCACTTCATTGTGAGTTTTTCAGACAGTGGAATGTAGAATATTGAGGACATTACATGTCTTTCCAGTTTACCTCATATCCCTAACACTATCATGGCATTCCTTAGCTTAGGAAAATTGCTGTAGGAAAAGAATAGACAAAACTGGCCTCCACATCTGCACTAATGATTGAACATTACAGAGGAAAATGTTTAAAACAGCAGTGCAGTTGGATCATGTGCTCTCTGTCTGTGTCTATCTGGCACTCTATCTGACTTCCATACTTGAGTCATACTCTTTGTATGCATCTCCTTGATGTCCTCTCATCTGCTCTTGAGGCTTTGTGTTTTTCTGAGAGAGAATGGTTCCTTACGGTTTATTGTGACCTCATAACGGTAGCCAGATGACTCACGCCCCATGATGAATGACCTAAGCTCTCCTGAGACACACCCTCTGCAAAAACATTATCAGAGCGGAAGTAAAAGGAGACTGAAATGGGACGGGGGGTTGAAGAGGGGAAAAGGGTGAAAAGAAGAGTTTGAGGGTAGATCAGAAAAAGATCAAAATAAGTTTTTGTATTTCTCAGGGAGCATTAGGGAGACTCCTGACCATGCACTTTTCATTGGTATAGAAAAACAAAATCGGCATCTGCTGCGGCGAAGAAGAATGAGCTGTGTTAAATATGCCACATGAGGTGAATTGGAGTTGGATGTGGTCATTTTGCTGATTGAACAGTTTGCTCACATTAACTGTTGTCAGCAATGTAATTTCTTTATCAGCATTCATGACTGAATGAGACTAGAAATCATTTGGTTCAGATTAAAAGTGATTTAAAAAGTATGTAATTCCAGCATTATGTAGCTGGATGTTAAATGTATTTGCACTCCTTCCTCCTAGGAACGCTCCTACTGCCTCTTGTGCCCCACAAACCGTTGGGCATTGTTTAAACTAACAAAGGGGTCATGATTTGGCGTTTGTGTATAAGGAAAACTTCAATCTGCAGGAAATCTCATGAGAGTCACATGCAACATCCATACGCTGTTTATTGGTTTTATTTGGAATCCCACAGAAACCCTACACCTACCCCTAACCCTATCTCCTAACCCTTGACTTTGTAGCAGCTAATGTAGGTATTGCAAGACTTTTACCAATCATGGTATATCTTCTGGACTTAACCAGGTTAAGCTGGTTAACATGGTCCAGTTAACCCAGGTAACCCTGTAGCTACTCCATCTGGGCCCAAAAACAAGTTTTTTGCAAGCAACAATCACAAATATTTCATTTCCACTTACGGCTCTGGTGATTGGCTCAAAATAACCTGTATCTGGATGCAGTGCTCATAAGCAAAGATGGCAGAATTTGAATTGCGTACTTCTGGGAGGTCATGCACCAGCTGAGCAACTGCCATTGAGATGGATGGGGATATCGGATAGTCCTCCCAATTGATTTTACTGAAGACCTCCTTGAGACAAAGGGCTTATTACAAGTAGTCCTGCACCAAACTTAAGCTTTTAGTTTAAATGTCAGAACACTCAAACAAACAGACAAATTCAAGAATTTCACACACTATTGCACTTGTGTATATTGTTGTGTGACAATAAAAGTGATTTGATTGATTTGAAATTCGAAGGCACCACAGAGTTGCAGTGTTTACAATCTTCAGAGAAATCAACCTGCTAATTACATACTTTATAGTTGCCTCTGAATATTAAAATGGGATAGGAGAAAGCATTTTAACATCGAAAAAATTACACACTTAACTTGCCTTCAAGGGGGAATGTAGTCATGGAGAACTTTCATCAAGTGTCTAATATTGTCTTTGAAAATTCAATTGCTAATACATATGCTGCGCAGTTTCTGACAGTTAGCCTGGTTGGTGTAGTTCCTTATACAAACGCAATGGGTGTGTCTACTGTCTAACAAGAGTGTCTTGTCCATGTTTGCTTTCACAGGGAAGCCGGGGACACTACCGGTACCACTGGCAAAGCCACAATGTTAAGCAGAGTGGTGTGGATGACATGGTGCTGCTCAGCAAGATCAGTGAGGACGCCATTGTGGAAAACCTAAAGAAGAGATACATGGATGACTTCATTTTTGTATCCTTGTCACAGCTGTTAATAAATAATAAATCCACCAGTCTCTGATATTAGTAACTCACATGATTATATCTCAATCCAATATTGAAACTGGCAGTAGTTTTGTTTCTTTTTCCCAAGGAATAATTAATTATTCTATGAAATCACCTACTGTTTCAATATTGTGATTAGTAATAATCAGTCACTTGTAAAATCAGTTTATGTTAGGGAGGCCTTGCTGTGCTAGGTACCTCCCCAAACACACACACACTCACCAGATGGATGTTTTCCTGTGACCCACTACAAAACTGCTCTTGGACATCATCCGCTTCAGTAGAGACTGGATCTTGATTAGGTTTAAACTCACCAAACTCTGACATTTAACAGTAATGAAAGTTGTCCTTAAAGTCTACAGTTCAACTTCCGAATCCAAGCTGTCCTATTTTCCCACAGTAGCAGCGGCTGTTTTTGATCAAAGCCTTATGTCCCTGTGCTGCAGTCTTAAGAAAAGATCACCGGGAGTTGGTGCTTTGCCATACAGCCAAGGAATGCTGATTTAACTCTGTTCAATATGAACCCAATGTGCTTGGCAGGGTTCATGTCGAATTCTGCACATATTACTGGCACTAAAAAAATGACCCAAGTTCAAAAGAACCCTAGCATATCTTGATGAAAACCTCACAAGCTATATGTTCCTCATTTTTACCCTTATTAGGATTATAGAGTCTTAGCAGACTCTTGACCTTTTAGACTTTAGTCCAAAATCAGTCCTGTGATCGTGGTCTAGAATAGCAACAGCACCAAAGTGTTCCAGTCAGCAGCATATGGAACTGAAGTCACTGCACGCCAAGCTCAATACTTCCTTTATTTGCTGTTAGCAACAACGGCCAGTCAGCCAAATTCCTCCAATCACTCACACTGCACTCCTGTTCCCTTCCGAATGAATTCAAAGTAGAGAGCAGCAGTATATTAATAAGGCTCTGACCCAATAACCAACATTTTCTCTACTAACACATATAGACCTTTCACTAATGTCACCACTCCATTATTCATAAATGGGCCATTGTTCATCAGCTAGTCAAGCATATGAAAACCCTCTTTGTATCAACAACCACAATGTGCAAAATGGCCCATGATGTTTTCCTCTATTGTCAATGCTAAACCTCTAATCATTTTCAAAGAGAGGGAGCCTTAGAGTGAACTGTTTTTATAGAAATTGTCAATGCCACTTTCTCTTTCAGAGATCTTTTGACCTTGACTCACACTCGCAGACATACATTGGTCCTGTGCTCATCTCTGTAAACCCTTTCAAGCAAATGCCTTACTTTGGGGATAGAGAAATTGAGATGTACCAAGGCGCAGTAAGTTTTTAGGGCCTATTTCATGAACGGCATTTAAGTTTAGTACTGACTCAGGAATGGACTATTTACTTTGGTGTCCAAGAAACTGAAATTATTTAGCCTCTGGAAATCTCATTAAGTACTTGTCTTATGCGAATTTTGAGACAAAGCATGTAGGTTTAGTTTTCCTCGATTGTTAGTGTGACAAGGCTCTTTTTCACCCTCATATGAGGAAGCAGGAGACAGGCAATGTTCCAACTCAAACAGGTAATTTATTTTTATAAACTCAAACTCGCTTTTCAGCGCACTCTCAATGTCCAACAGAAACAGCACAGTCTCGGGGTGTGCGTGGTAACTCTCTCTCCCGGAGCTCTGGCGTGGGCTCCTCTTATCGCTCGTCCCGAATTACTGCAACAAGAAACAGCTGTTAGACTTAATTATCACCCAGGGATGAATCCTTACCGCTTCCCCTCTCCCTGGACGGATGCTCAACCACGCCCTCGCCACAGTTAGGTATTCACCAAGCATACTAATTAGGCACACTGTGTGAAATCTGTTTGTCTAAACTCGCCAATCTGTATTGAAATTGTCCTCATAAAGTTCTTTATATAGTTCTATACTTAGAGGTTTCTGTAAATTATAATTGCTCCGGTAATGATTTTAGTGGTTTAAAAGAGTTTTTAAAGGGTGTAGGCGTGGTGTAAATATTTGTAACGGCTGCATTCTTAGTCAGAAAAATACTGCACAGACCTGCCTTTCCCATTGAAGCCACCTGGCTGTACCTCCAGAGAACAGCATGTACAAGTCTATGTTCTTAACCACACTTGGCCAGTGTACTGACAAATTTCTTGGCTTCTCATCAAGCTTGTGGTTCCTGTCAATATTGATTACCTTGAGGAGGTTATAGTAAAAAAAAATATATCTTATGTTTTGGCTCCTTTGCTGCACAGTAGCTTGTTCATTAATTCAACACCAGTACATGACATGAATCTTCTGGGGGGTTTTGTCTCTTTCTTCCTCTGTCCTCTCTCTCAGGCTCAGTATGAGAACCCTCCCCATATCTATGCACTAGCTGATAACATGTACAGAAACATGATGATTGATCGTGAGAACCAATGTGTCATTATCAGGTGAGGATGAACTTTCTAACTTTCTCTCTTTAAATATCAAAAATGTTATCACTGTGCAATAAGTGCATTTAGTTTTAGTAATTATCATGATCCACAGCTTTTTATACAGTACATGATCGCCCCAGACTCACTGACCAAAGTTCAGCTCCTGAATGATGAATGAATAGTGTTAGTACTCATTTTAAGTAATTTTACTCAAAGTTATTTTGTATAAAAGTGTTTGCTAAATTATTAAATGTAAATGTACTAAGGGTGTGTTTCTGTTTTTATGGTTGGTATGATTGCAATGCAGGCTGCAATGCAGGCTGACAGCCAGAGTTACCTGGCTGTCAGAGAGAATAAATGTTGATAACACTGATGAGATTTTACAGTTAATGGATGGTGACTTTAGTTTTGAATAGAACAGACTCAACAAGCCCAACTACCTCAGTCAGCACCTTTGGATGCCTAGAGAACAGAGTATGCATACAGTATATATGTTAATGTGTGGTTTTCAGTAAAAAAAAAAAAATTATGAATATAACGTTTTACCTTTTGGTCATCTGTCGTATCAAAATAGACAAAGTTATGTTATCACCTTTTGTCTTTAATTTGAATCATACAGACTGTTTAAAAAAAAATATTTAGACTTGACTTGTAAAAAGTTGACTTGAGACTTGACTTGGACTTGTGGATTATAGACTAGTGAATAACTAAATTTTTAGGCCTACAAGAAGGAAAATGTTCTGTTTAGATTCAAGGGAGTGTCTCGTGCACTTGATGTTGCTCTCTGAAAATGTGTGCACTTGTGTTCCGTGTGTTCCACAGCAGTACCTTTTCTTAAAAAATCCCTAGAAATAATAGTAATAATTCATAGAATCCCTAGAAATAATTCATTTGTCCAGCAACAGTCTTTAAAAAATCTAACCTACAGCATATAGAAAACTTGATTTGCATTAAATATAGTCATTTAGCAGACTTTGACATTTCTGAGAAGACTTAGACCTGAGACTTTACTGAGACTTGTCACAAAAGGCTTGTGATTTGACATGGACTCTGTGTCAGAGACTTGTAAACATGTCTGATTAGTATATTTGGCCTGTGTATAGGTGCTCCATGATGTAAGGGGGAAACAAAGCACAACAGCTTTTTTAACCTGTGCTTCCTGCTTGAGCACAGGAAATGCACTTGTGCAGAGGGGCCTCAGAGGGCCATCTGCTACTGTAAATGGGGGCAAACTCCACTCACAATCAGTTGTTATGGAGGTAGTAAGGTAAAATGCAGGAGGTTCCTCATGCAGTAATCCAGTCAGTAGCAATGCTAGCAGAGTGCTGGCCCAAGAGGTTTTTTCACAAAGTCTCCCAACTAAAGGTGGAAGTTTAGAAACTGGCCAAAACATTGATCAGTCTGATGATTCTTCTCTTTGCATCTGTTTTTTGATGTAATTGTTTTGGATGATGAAATACTGTCTCCAATCCCAGTCTAATTTGCAGAGATGACTGTAAGTAAACCATTCATATGTTGACTTCCTGAAGAATGTAAAACACTGTGACTTTGTTTCACTTTCAAAACATTCTCTCTTTTTGTTTGAGCGGTCTGACCAGTCAGCTTTTGCCTCAGCCAGTGGTGAGTTTGGGATTCGACTTCCTTTAATACCAGTTTACCAAGAAAGTTACTAGATGGCCAAAAGATGGAAGATTAAGTATTTGTGGATAGAGCCCGACCGATATGGGATTTTTGAGACGATACCAATTTTAGAGGGGGGAAATTCCCCAGTTACTGATATGGTGGCCGATATAGTAAATTTTTGAGCTGGAATGAAAACAGACCTTTTCTATGTGGATTTTTCACAGATTTTGCACCGATATGACTATGCAAAAGCAGAAGGCTGCTTTCAAAAAAATATTTTTATCAAAGAATATTTGATATTATTATTATACATTGTCAACAAATTCTAGAAATGAACACTGAAAATACAATAAATAGCTTAATAAACATCAGTACTGTATGTTCAGTATCAGTCAGTTGCTGACCATTAAAATAAAGAATAAATTCAAATCAAATAAATAGCTAAATAAACATCAGTGGTACTATTTAGTATCAGTCAAATGCTGACCATTAAAATAAAGAATAAATAAAATAAAATGAATGGCTAAATAAACATCAGTACTGTATGTTTAGTATCGGTCAAATGCTGACCATTAAAATAAAGAATAAATAAAATAAAATGAATGGCTAAATAAACATCAGTACTGTATGTTTAGCATCAGTCAGTTGCTGACCATTAAAATAAAGAATAAATTCAAATAAAATAAATAGCTAAATAAACATCAGTACTGTATGTTTAGTATCAGTCAGTTGCTGACCATTAAAATAAAGAATAAATACAAATAAAATAAATAGCTAAATAAACATCAGTACTGTATGTTTAGTATCAGTCAGTTGCTGACCATTAAAATAAAGAATAAATTCAAATAAAATAAATAGCTAAATAAACATCAGTACTGTTTAGTATCAGTCAATTGCTGACCATTTAAATAAAGAATAAATAAAAATATAATAAAGAGCTAAATAAACATCAGTACTGTATGTTTAGTATCAGACAATTGCTGACCATTAAAATAAAGAATAAATACAAATAAAATAAATAGCTATATAAACATCAGTACTGTTTAGTATCAGTCAAATGCTGACCATTAAAATAAAGAATAAATATAAATAAAATAAATAGCTAAATAAACATCAGTACTGTATGTTTAGTATCAGTCAGTTGCTGACCATTAAAATAAAGAATAAATAAAAATAAAATAAATAGCTAAATAAACATCAGTAGTACTGTTTAGTATCAGTCAAATGCTGACCATTAAAATAAAGAATAAATACAAATAAAATAAATAGCTAAATAAACATCAGTACTGTATGTTTAGTATCAGTCAGTTGCTGACCATTAAAATAAAGAATAAATAAAAATAAAATAAATAGCTAAATAAACATCAGTAGTACTGTTTAGTATCAGTCAAATGCTGACTATTTTAATACTGCCAGTCAATTAGGGGCAGGTTGTAAAACAAGAAGCATTTACACCTGCCGAGTCAAGAGATAAACAGCAGCAGCGGTGTTACACCGTATTCTGCTATAGAAGTTCAGGGGAAACTTTCAACGGTGGAAAACCAGACTTTTAAATATTACATTTTATAAATGCAACGACTGGAATTATTCGGTTGAAGGGGGTAACAAACTTTGAATCCTGAACAAAACAATTTGGTGAATACATGTTTACACATTAGCTTCCACTCAGCTGACAAGCTATGAAAGTAGCTATGTGGTTAGCTAGTTAGCTATAAGCTTGTTGTCACAGAAAGTAAAAGACGGACATTGTTTATTTTACTTTCCAGCATTGCGTCTAGATAACAACATAGCGTGAAATCAACACTCAACAGACACAATCCACCAATGCACCGTTGTCTGCTGAGCTGCAAAAAGGTGCTCTAATGTTTACTTTCAATCTGTTACATTACTGAATGCAAACTATAGCTGGCTAACATAGCAAACAGATGTGATAAACATGAGAGACATGGTTGTCAGGGACAAGGTTAATGTTATTAGTTACATCGAAAAGGGAAAATGATGGGGTCATTGTTTATTAACTTTCCAGTATGTATTTCACAAACTAGTTAGCGACTTACAGAGAAGACACCGCTTAACTCTGCACCGCTTAACTCCACCCTGTCTGCAGAGCCACGTCAGCTCAGCTCTGTAAACAGTGGAGTCGGAGTGTGCTCTGCTGGACAAACTATGTTATGACACCAATTCAAGCATTGTTTTCTGCATTATATGCTCTGAAAAAAAGTTTTCATATCTGCGCATATCTGTAAACATATATGCCGATACCGATAAATCGGTCGGGCATTATTTGTGGAAACCTGTTTTTAAACAATTTTTTGCTATCCTGTTTGTTGATGCCAAAATTACACACTTCACATTTAAGGTTGAAAAAACTTCGCATTCGTACTATCTGATTGGAAAATTCTGAACTTATAGCCACAGTAATGTAGGAAAGCATTTCAATTCTGCATAGAAGCATTATGCCCCTTAATACACCCTGTCATTATGAAACATTGGTACAATCCCAGCATCTGAATATCCATACATCCCTACTATATAGTATGCCAAAAAACAGTATGCCAGTGGAGTAGTATGTCCGAATTCATAGTATTCATAAGACATACCCATATGACCTACTACTTCTGGCAGGAATCCGAAGTGTGGATCGGTTGAACACTTTTCTATCCCACAATGCATCGGGAGCTGAGGAGATATCACGTTCAAAAGCTGGATTTAAAACAAATGGCAGAGAACTGCGGGGGAGAAGGCAGATTTCAATAGTAAGTGCTGTATACACAAAGAACATTGCTCATTGTGTTTAAATGGCGCTTGTTTAACTGAACTTGAGTGGATTATTTTCATGGTTGTTGTTGTCACGTCATATATTCTGGTCACAGGACCATGCATACGTTCCCAGATGTTAATATGTCCGAATTCTATTTATACTGTCTCTCGCATACCTAAAGAGCGTACTGTTTTACCGGCCGAGAAGTGCGTTTCTCATCAAATACAGTACATACTGTGACAGTACGTGGTTTCGGATGCAGAAAGAAAGGAGATTTTCTTTGTTGAGTCTGGGTTCTTTCCTTCAGATGTGATAGTCACCTGTGGGTTGGACAGTGACTCTAGTGCTTACTGCATAGCAAAAGGTTTCTGTTCAGCTTTTTTCTCACTCATTTGTTTGCATAGCAAGTTGCTTCCAGTACAGTTAAAAAGACTGAAAAAGAGACTGGAAGTGAAATTGTAATAAACCAGATTAATAAACAAAGCCTTCCATGAAGTTGCTGCCCTGGCAGTGTGTGGTCAATGGATTATGGTTAGGACATGCATAGGCTTTCCAAAAGGCAGTTACTCATCAAGAAAAGATCCATTTCACATGGGTGTTTTTTGCAAACTTGTCTGAAAACCTTAGTTCAAACTTTTTAATGCCCTTTTTCTCTTTGTCAGGTCAGGACATCATCCGTAGTTTTCAAAGCTGTTTCCAGGCTGAATATTGTGGTTGTATGTTTGGTGTTACAATGTCTTATGATTTCTGATTTGGTTGCAGTGCAAAGATCGTCCATTTCCATTCACATAGAATCTGGCCGATTTGGGGAAAGTTGGCTTGAAATTGAGAGCATTAAATATCACAACATCCTTGGGCTTCTTTCTTTTTTTTCCTTTTTTGGAGCGTTTTTAATCTTCATTGTGTTTAATGGCATAGAGGTACAGATCAGTATTGTTTAATGGGAACAATGAGGAAGGATGTGGGGGAATCTGTTGTATTAGAGCAAGAGGAAGCCAATTACTGACCAAATTAGGCTTTGCATGAATGTACAAAAGTTCAGCTGAGATCATTAACACGCCATCATCTTGTTAGTTTGGCTGTACAGTATGGCAGAGGGTGCATTCACACACACCTGTGCCCATACTGTATTTGCTGAGCTGCGGTTTCTGCTGCTGAATAATCAGTCTCATGACTCGTCTCTTACTGGACATTGAATGAGACTGAATGGCTGATACCTCTCTCTGTCTCTCTCTCACTCACTCACTCACTGTGCCCATGTTTGGACAGTAAATGCATGTAGGTACTTTAAAAAAAAATAGTATCACTTATTACATCATACAAATAACAAATCCCCCTGATTCAGAAATAGCCATGGACCAGTTAAACTGAGTGTAAAATGTGTACAGCAGTGGACAATAAGAATGGGTTCTCAGAGTTTTCATCGCCTGTAGAGCAGGGACATTTCCTTTAAGGTGGAGACTAGCCTATAAACTCGCAAGACAATGGAATGAGAACCACATGGCAGACTAAAGGCAAATTTAAACTTACTGGGCGAACAGGCTTCTTTTAGCTCGCCTAAATATTATGACTAAATGCACTAACATTCTTGTTCTGCTAAGGTCTTTGTTTGGCAACTCCTGTTCATGCACACACCTGAAATTTTTAACTTAGGAGAACTCAGCTAGTCTAAGAGCATTGATGATTGGTTAAAACTAATCGTGGGTGTGGTTTGAACGTGACTTTTTTTAATTTTTTATCTACAATTATAAAGCGGATAGTTCCGGTCCTGGATACAGATTGGTCAATATCTGTGCTTTATTCACAATAAAGCACAGCTATGAACACTTCACTGAGCAACTAGTCGTGTCTCTGCGCATCTCTCATATCTGACCTAACAATGGCTTTCAGCCCTGACTATATTACCAATATAGCACAGCATTTAAGCCTCATACTTAATTGCTTAATTGTGCGTGCCAGCTTAGGAGATTGTTGATAGCTAGAATACTGTCTTAACATTAAAAATGGATAACTTCCAAGACTATTGTAAAATGTGTTGTCTGGCCGAGGGGTGACAAGACAAACTTCCGTGAAGTCACTCTCAACAAACCAATTTTAAAACGACTCTGCGCATAGTATAATGCAGGCTTCATTCACCTAGGCCACTGTAGTTTGTTCAGAAGGAAAAGTTTGGCTTCTTCTATTGTATAAATTAGGCTTAAAGCTTTTATAAGAAGTCTTGGAACTTGAGCAAGAAAGTGTTTCTGAATATATTGCAAGACTCTATATTGCAAGACTAGATGGATGCATTACATTACATAGTAGATAACTTGTCATGATGAGAGCGAAGTGAAATTAAAGGTGTATAACGTTACTGCCATGTGACGTAATGGAGTTCTTGCTGCTGACTCAGGCCTCTTTTAATGCTCCGCAGCTGTTCCATCTCATAATGGCATTACTGACATGGGCAAGAGACAAAGTAAAGAAAAATAAACCAGCTTCTTCTGTCATCATCTGCCAAACCACATACATCTCAATGTGTATGACCCTGCCAAATGTAAAGAGCAGGCGAAACGAGACTAGTAGAGGCTAAAGGATGAAGAGAGAAAATTGAGCCAATGCTACCAAACAGGATTAATGAATGCCATTATCGCCCAGTTCATTGAGAGTTTGCAAAGCTTTTTGCAAATGTTTCTGCCCTGTTGGCTGTTGTGCATCTGATCACTATAGTAAAAAATATTAATGTTGTGTAGTATAGCATACTGTATATTATAGTATATATTAGTTTTATAAGTTGTGTAAAAGTGTTGTGTGTTGGATATGAGATCTGTTCAAGAAGGCATGCATCTGCATTTTTGATGAGAGGGTTTCTTCTGGTCATTTAGAAAGGTGAAGAATGCTTTCCCATTACTGAGTGCGTTTAAATGCACAATCCGATTATGCTTATTAAGCAGATGTGCAGGTCATGTAAATGCCTTAAATTGTGTTCTTTTGGCAAAGGTCATAAAAGTTTAACCAAAACCTGACTAACACACCTACATAGTTGCTCGTTACCCCAAATTTTATTTGCATGCTGATCTGTCAGCTTATTCAATGTATGCCTATCTGAAATTGTAATAGATTTGATGCCAAGACCGGCTAAAAACCTGAGAATTTCAAAATCTCATGTAAATATGACTTTTTTGTATTTTGGTTTATTGATTTGCATGCAAAACCTTAAGGTAGGTGTTTATGAGCCGATTTTTGATAATTATCAGCCGTTTGTATAGTCACTGTTGCTGTGAGAAACAGCACTGTTAAGACTGCACATATGCTTGCACATGAACATTACTGATTGGCCGCATAAACAAAGCTTTGTTCCATGGTGAGCTCAATCTGTATGCAAACACAATCTGAATTCAAACACACGTAAATAAGTGAAAACACAAGTGTGTGCTGTACATCTCACAACACGTCCTAACCATACATGATTTTATAAGATTGAAGTAACAAGCAATTTGTCTGTACACACTGAACAAGATAATTTTGCATGACGCAGTACAATTACAGCCAATCAGAACATATGTGATGCTTAAAGTTATGAGGAGCAGGATTTTGGACCAATTAGAGTTCACAGTGGATGGGGTTACCCACAGGGACCCTACAGAAATAGAAACCAAGCAATTGACAAAAAATATTCTGTCGCTCGTCATTTGTCATGGTCATGGATGTTTAGGACAAAACTCTGATAAACATAAAAGAGGTTTTTAGAGGTTTTGAAAAGCAGGGACTGAAAACATTCCAAGGAACAAAAATGAAAACCGAAAATGAAAAAAGTTTTCATAACAGAAACAAAGTCCATTTCAATTGCTCTGGAGTGAAAACGTTATTTTTCAATGTTGATAACCAGTTAATAACCCGTTAATTTCGTTCCAATATTTTGTTTTTTATTTTTTATGAAAGCAAAATTCTAAATGGTTTATTACAGTAAATTTTTGGAATTACACCACTTCCTGTTGCCCAAAAAATAAGGTTTCTCACATTTTAGTAGAACATGAGCATGTGCTTTTATTTATTTTATTGGAAAAGCCAAATTAAATAACAGCATACAACATACAATACATAAAACATATCTTCATTTCATCATTGCATTGGGGGGGAGGGGGATCAAAGAAGTTCACAATATATTATTTATTTTATATAGAAGAAGATATATCAGTAGGAGATATCAGAGCTTTTATTCTTAAGGAAATTGCTGCATCAAACATTTCTTTGCAGTAATGTACGTTGTGGATGTATCCCTCTATGACATGCTGAAGACGTTTAGACAACTCTATATATACACTGATAAGCCACAACATTAAAACCACTAACAGGTGAAGTGAATAACATATATTATCTCATTACAATGGCACCTGTCAAGGGGTGGGATATATTAGGCAGCAAGTGAACAGTCAGTTCTTGAATTTCATGTGTTGGAAGCAGGAAAAATGGGCAAGCATAAGGATCTGAGCGATTTTGACAAGGGCCAAATTGTGATGGCTTTACGACTGGGTCAGAGCATCTCCAAAATAGCAGGTCTTGTGGGGTGTTCCCGCTATGCAGTGGTTAGTACCTACCAAAAGTGGTCCAAGGAAGGACAACCGGTGAACCGGCAACAGGGTCATGGGAGCCCAAAGCTCATTGATACGCGTGGGGAGCGAAGGCTAGCCCATCTTGTCCGATACCACAGATGAGCTACTGTAGTACAAATTGCTAAAGTGCCTACAGTGGGCACGTGAGCATCAGAATTGGACCATGGAGCAATGGAAGAAGTTGACCTTGTCTGATGAATCACGCTTTCTTTAAAGATCATGTGGACGGCCGGGTGCGGGTGTGTCGTTTACTTGGGGAAGAGATGGCAGCAGAATGCACTATGGGAAGAAGGCAGGCCGGTGGATGTTGTGTGATGCTCTGGGCAATGTTCTACTGGGAAACCTTGGGACCTGGCATTCATGTGGATGTTACTTTGACACGTACCACCTACCTAAAGATTGTTGCAGACCACGTACACCCCTTCATGGCAACGGTATTTCCTGATGGCAGTGGCCTCTTTCAGCAGGATAATGCGCCTTGCCACACTGCAAAAATTGTTCAGTAATGGTTTGAGGAAAGAGTTCAAGGTGTTGACTTGGCCTCCAAATTCCCCAGATCTCAATCCGATTGAGCATCTATGGGATGTGCTGGACCAACAAGTCCAATCCATGGAGGACCCACCTTGCAACTTACAGGACTTGAAGGATCTGCTGCTAACGTCTTGTTGCCAGATACCACAGGATACCTTCAGAGGTCTTGTGGAGTCCATGCCTCGAAGGGTCAGAGCTGTTTTGGCAGCATGAGGGGGATCTACACAAAATTAGGCAGGTTGTTTTAGTGTTGTGGCTGATCGGTGTAATTACTAATGCATACATGCACGGTTAATCCAGATAAGGAAAAATATCAAGGTAAAAAGTTAATTTCTCAGTTGTTTCAAAGTCTTTACTGCTTTATTGTTAGATATGATGATGTATTAATACATATTTGATGCTGCCTGGTTCTGACCGAGAAGCAAATCTGTAATTAAGACAAATCATTAAAATAAATTAATTAAAAAAAAATATATTCAATATTTAAAATAAAATAATTTAGGCTGCATAAGAGTACGTTTAGTCCAAACACCCCCAAGCAGTATGTGCATGCATGCAGGAGAGAGAGATTTTGGCTATTAATTGATTTTTAGATGGCCAGATGAATATTTTAAATATTTCTGGGGCTATATTTAATATTAAGAATACATTTATTGAAAAGACGTTATTTTATATCGGCTTCTGTATACTTTGTAGATTTCTATGCTGATAATTCCCCCACATGAAAAAAAAAAAATGCTTATTTTCACTTATTTTGTTTGAGGAAAGTCCCTTATTTTGAGCAATTTAAAAAAATATATATATTTTCTTGAGAGATCTGCTAGCACTGTAACTAGTATATCACCCACCCTTAGCACAGAGTACTGTCATTTTATTAAAAAGAATGATATTAACTGTTCTTTTACTTGTTCTATCTGTTTACCATTTGGAAAGGAGGCTGCGAATCACCGGAACTGGAATGAAAAAATGCAGTTTCTGTTCAGAACGAACCAAAATGAAAAACCTTTTGTTTTGAGTTGCATTTATAAAGTATGAGCAATAGAAATATTGATGCTTGCCTTTGCAAGCACCACAAATTAAAGAAATTCTCTGTTCAACAGCACAGTTCTACTTGATCTGTATTAGTTGGGGATAAGAGTCTACAAAGACGGCCACATTAAACCCTCTCTGACCCTCTTAAAACTGGCTAAGCAGATTTTAGTATTGTGTTGTGGGGTACACAGGGTCTGCTGTTGCTTGTTAACACCCTCATGTGCTTGTTTTTAAACTGCTGCATGTTGTATGTGGAAAAAGTTTTGTCTGGTTTTTAATATGACAATAAAAAGTCCTCATTTCGACTAAGTGTTAAAAACATGAAAGGCTGTTGGTGATATTTTATATCAATAATTTTTCGCCTTAAGATTAAATCTTTAAAACCTAATTTTGTTGCTATAAAATCCTGTGCTCTATAATAATGTGCTCCCTATGTTTCTGATGACCACAGAACGTTTTTGCTTATAATTGTTTTTTATGTAAATTTGTGTCATGCAAGTGTGAAAGTCTGTTTTTTTTCTTCAGAAATGTTAAGGATGTTTTCTTTGGAAAGCAATACATATTTGTACATGTGTGTTTGTATTTGTGCAGGAGTGTATTTGTACCCATTTACATTATGAATATTAATGATGCTTATTATTGTCATTTCTGGTGTTTTTCTTAGTGGTGAGAGTGGAGCAGGAAAGACAGTAGCAGCAAAGTACATCATGAGCTACATCTCCAAAGTATCCGGTGGAGGTCCCAGAGTACAGGTGAGCTGGGTAGAATGAACAAGCATAAAAACTCTTTAACATGCACAGACGCTATCAGATTTAGCCAAGGCATAAAGTGGCTTCTGACTGTTAGGATTAAACAAGAATCCTGATCTGTTGTAAACTTTACCTCATCCCACATCATTCTTCTACCCCATCTCTCATGGTCATCCCTTTATCCCCCAAACCCCTCCAGCAGCCATCTGTCCCTCACAATCCCCCCTTGTCCTGAAGGACCCATGTGAGTGAGCTCAGTGGACAGCCACTAATTGATTGCATTAATCTGATTGCATTAACCCTCTGTTGATAAGTATATACAGTACTTTGTTTTGGCAAAGAATAGCCACTATGATTCCATGTGTATCAAATCAAATGAAACTAGCTGAGCCTTGTGTTTTTATGGTATTAGGGTGTACCTCATCCCTGCTAAAAAGATCACCCTAGACCAGCACGAGTTTGCTTTCTGGTTTAGGCTGTTTTATGCTAGTCAGTGCTGGTTTGGTGCTGGTCTAGTTAATTTACCTATTTTCAAGCAAAAAATGCTGGTCAACCTAACCTTTCAGTCTTTCTGATGAAGGTGGTTGAGCAAGGAAGACTTGCTGGCTAAGCTAGTTAACAAACCTGGTGGGGACATTCTGGTGACAGCATCCAAATAAACAGCATAAGCTGGTGACCCATGTTAGTCTTTTCAACAGGGATGTGTGTTGTGCTCTTGAACAAAGCAGAGTATTGTAGTGGAACATTAGGCCTATCTGTCATGGCTGCTCCTCTGTTTCTTTGCTTTGTCAAATACCTCTGATGTCGTAGTGCCTCATGATCATATGACCACCATTGCTGTATGGTGCATCCTGATACCTATGATGTGTTACTTTGGCATTCCTCCAACTTTCTATCTCTTTGTCTGTCTCCTTCTTGCATCTATTTTTGTCTTTATGCCTCTATCTCTCTCTTTCTGTCTGGCTCTATTTTTGCTCTTGTAGTCCACACAGAAGTTTTCATTTGGTACCCCCGCAGTACTTCTGCCCATATGCAAAGTATTCATGCCTGTTTTTCCTGGTGGTGCAAATGCAAACAAGCCCTTGGCTGTTGTTTGTTCACACTAGCAATGTGACTTTGCATTGTAACATTATTGAAATATTTGTATGCGGCTTGTATGTGTTTGCAGGTACCCTCTTAAAAATAAAGGTTCTTCTGTGGCTCTTTGTAATAAGTTAGGTTCAACAAAAACCCTCTTCTTATCAAGAACCATATTTTGCTGAATAGGGTTTTTGAGTTGGTTAATATTGTAGTTCCTTGTTGATTTAAAAAGCTCTTGATGTTATATCATAATGAAGTACTTATTGGAACAAACCAGTTCACTCTATGGCCTTCTTGGAATGAAAGTACAGCTCCTAGCTACTTGTATGGAGAAAGACAGAAATCTCCAAAACTCTGAAACAAGCTAATGTTTCAATAACATACGTATGTCAAATAAAACCTTAAAGTATTCCGGGTTCAATACAAGTTGAAATCAATCAACAGCATTTGTGGCATAATGTTGATTACCATTTAAAAAAATTGACTCTTCTCTGCTTTTCTTAAAAAAATGTTTTAAAAAAGAGCAAAAATCGTGGTTACAGTAGGCACTAACCCTAACCCAATTTTTGAAAGGTTTAAGGGCAGAAATGTGAAGCTAATAATTTTAAGCACTTTAATTTATTTTGTTAAAATTTGTGTATTATTTGATCTGTAAAGTTGTTTAAATTGTAATTTTTACAGTCATTTTAGGGTTTCATCTTCATGGCAACAAAGTTGTAAAATTTGATATATCTTTACACAGAAAAGGTTAGTAAGTGATTTTATCACTAAAATCATGGTAACACGAATCTTGTTTTTGTCTTGTGGCTATATTTTAGAAATAGTGAGTATTTATACGGTTTTGGATTGGCCCCATTCACTTCCATTGTAATCACTTTTTTTTTTTGAAAGAAAATGAGTGACAAGTCTAAATAAATTTTTGTGCTTATCAATATTATGCCACAAATGCTGTCAATTGAGTTTAACTTGTATGTGAAGGTTACTTGTATGTGTTTATTTTCATTGCTTAATGACCCTTGTTAAATGTTATACTGATCTGATTCAGTTCCAGATCTGCCAAGGTGCTGTACTCAATGCAACTCTCACTCTTTCCCTTTCTCTCATGTTTATATCCTCACAGCATGTTAAAGACATCATTCTGCAGTCCAATCCTCTGCTGGAGGCCTTTGGAAATGCTAAGACAGTGAGGAACAACAACTCTAGTCGATTTGTAAGCATTGAACATCCTCCTGTAGATGAAATTTATTGAGGAAAGCAGACAGCAGATTACTTGTTGTGTGCTGCGTCTTGTCCCCAGGATATAAAAAGTCTGTTCCACAATTATTCTGAAAAAAAAAAATGAACAAAAGAGCCATCACCCAGTTTAAATACACACAGACAGGAAAGCAAGCAAGCAAGAAAGAAAAACAAGCAAGCAAGCAAGAAATAAAAAAACAACAAAGAGCCTAAAGGCTTTTAGAATGGGTATAAAGATAGACAGTTGCTTAAATATGATGTAATTTTAGAGCTTTGACCCAAACTTAATTTAACTTTAGACTGTTGAATTGAGAATAGGTTTTGGCTGCATTCCACAAGTCCAGAACTACACTTAGAAAGCATCACACACCAAAGCAGCCATTACAAAATATTATATACGCCACATTTACTTTTGGTTCTGCCACATTATTCCCAGACATAGACATATCAGTCTTGTTTTAGTTCTTTTGTGTTTGGTATAGTTAATGTTGTAAGAAGAATGGATTAGACAAGACACAAATGGATCATGTAGAGGACGGTAGAGTTTGTAGATGAATAACATATCCGTAAGTTTAGAGGTCTTAAAGGGTCTGGTAATGTCATTATTGCTGTAAGTCTGAGCATGTGTGTGTGTGTTCAAAGCACTTATTTCCTCTTGCTGTCGGCTCTGGGCATTCACATACACCTGCAGTCCATCATGTGTGTGCATTTTAACATTAATCTCCCCTGACAGGGGAAATACTTTGAGATTCAGTTCAGTTCTGGTGGTGAGCCAGATGGTGGGAAAATCTCCAACTTCCTTTTGGAAAAGTCACGGGTTGTGATGCGGAATCCTGGTGAGAGGAGCTTCCACATCTTCTACCAGGTGAGAACCAGGACCTAAGAGCTCAGGGCTGCGTTTCCCAAAGCATCATAAGCCTGAGTAGATCATAGGCCATTGGCGCCAGTGGTCTCTACGATCAACTTAAGCTTGTGATGCTTTTGGGAAACGCAGCCCAGGTGGAATTCTTCCAAGTGTCACTGTGACTGGCGGTAG
Source organism: Myxocyprinus asiaticus (assembly GCF_019703515.2). Taxonomy (NCBI): domain Eukaryota; kingdom Metazoa; phylum Chordata; class Actinopteri; order Cypriniformes; family Catostomidae; genus Myxocyprinus; species Myxocyprinus asiaticus. Next base: position 28,504,766 of record NC_059344.1, on the reverse strand, counting down.
TATAAGTTTGTTATGAGGAAAAATTGAATGAATACTAAAAACAGTGAAGTCCAGGAAAGGGAAGATGGAGCCATTTGGCTCTGAAAAGCAGGTCATGTTGTTCTCAGTTTACTATCTGAAGGCTTTGGAAGAGGTAGAGTCTGTCTGACCTCCTCCTAACGAGTCTGTTTCTGTTTCAAAAGTTTGGAGAGTTTTGAAGTTTGACTATTTTCTGGTAATGACTGTTGTTTAGAACTTTAAAAAATAGTTCACCCAAAAATGCAAATTCTGTCTTCATTTACTCACCTGCATGGTGTTCCACACCCGTTTCACTTTCGTACATGGAACACAAATAGAGATGTTTGGCAGAATATTAGCCTCAGTCACCATTCGCTTTCATTGCCCCTTTTTTTCCCCATACAATGAAAGTGAATGGTGACTTAGGCTAGCACTCTGCCTAACATTTCCTTTTGTGCTCCATGGAATAGAGAAAGCCATATGGGTTTGGAACAACATCTAACATATACATTTTATGATTAACTATCTCTTAATTCTTTTAATGAAACTTAGAAATGGATTGGCCTTTTCTTGTATTCTTGTATTTCTGTATGCAGTTAATAGAGGGAGCAGGTGCAGACCAGAAAAGCAGTTTGGGCATCACCAACCTGGATTACTACTCTTACCTCAACCAGTCAGGTTCCTACAAGGTTGAAGATATTAACGACAAGCACGATTTCCAGGAAACCATGGTAAGTATGACTTCAGCATCTTGGTATTTGAGTTAGACTCTGTTTTCCTGGGAGTCTCATTTAGCTGTGAAGTTTTTGCCTGATCAAATATGACATCTATTTTCCATATTCACAGACAGTGTTGTTGTAACCTCTCTCTCCTCTCTCTCTCTCTCTTTGACCCCAGCATGCCATGGATGTGATCGGTATCACAGGGATGGATCGCAACATGGTGCTGCAGATTGTGGCAGGAATTCTTCACCTTGGCAACATTGCCTTCAGGGAAGCAGGGAATTATGCTGCTGTTGAAAATGATGAGTGTATGTACCCTCAAAACCGCACGTCTGAACCCTGACATCCTGTTCAGTGTAATTTTGCGTATTTGTAGCTGTGTTTGTTGTTCAATTTTACTCCTCATTTTTGGTGTCCCCATTTTAATTACTGTATGATGTGAAACTGTACGTAGATACTTTCATGGCTTTAAATTAGGGCTCGTGCCAGGCTAAATTACCCTAGAAACAAAAAAGCTCAGTTTATGTGCCTGGTATCTGCTTATTACATCACAGCCTAAAATTACACAGAGAAATGCAGAACTTCCTATTGCCCTGCCCACCCCTCTAGTTCCTCTCTCTCTCTTTCCCTGAGAGTGTCCCAAAGCTCCTAGGTGGAGTAATGCATTTGAATGACAGAGGCTATTTGCTGTGGCATGAAGCCACGGAGCAGGGAGCAGACAAAGCTAATCTGTGCTTTTCCTGTTCTGCCCCCCAACCAGCCCCCAACCCCACTTCCTGTCTGCTGCCAGTGACTTTCACACATTTAGAGTTGGCTAGCCAATGTAAAAACCATACGCAGCACAACAAAAAGCCGCCTGCTTTTGGCAAATCCATCTTTGCGACCATTGCATTGTGTACAAAGAGCAATAAGGGTCCATGTCGAGCCTGAGATTATGAGTGATATAAATGCAGTTGCGATAACATTCTATTGCAAATTTAAAAATGAGTTTTAAGAGAAGTCTTTGATTACGTCTTGTAGTTATACTGAGAGCCATAGAAACTTCCAGATCTTTTTATAGTTGAGTTGTTTTAAAAGGCTGGTTAGTGTGCTTTGTTCTACCACACCCTTATATCTGAATAATGAGGGCTATTTTAGCACTATGACGAACGACATTGCTGTCTGATGCTGAATGAGGGCAGTTTCTTTTCTGAAAAGATGATTTAGTGATGATGACTCAGGTAGGGTTGCTTCAGACATTAAGTGAGGTGTAGTGCTGTGCTTCTCTTTAGAGGAAACCAAAAAAAATAAAAAATGCACATGAGTCATATGTTTTTAGATTTGGAAGAATGTACCCAGAAGACGTCTAGAGTTTTCTGTTTTAGAAAAGGGGTGTAATACAATGATCAGGATCGGACATGTTCGGATCAGTACGTGAAGCTCAGTGTTTAAAGGGGTAGTTCACCCCAAAATGAACATTCTGTCATCATTTACTCACCCTTATTAGTTGTTCCAAATCCCGTTGATTTTCTTTCTTCCATGGAACACAAAAGGAGATGTTAGGCAGAAGGTTAGCCACAGTTACCATTCACTTTCAGTGTATGGTAAAAAAAAAAATGCAATGAAAGTGAATGGTGACTGAGGCTAACCTTCTGCCTAACATCTCCTTTTGTGTTCCATGGAAGGAAGAAAGAAAGAAAGTCATTGGGTTTTGGAACAATATGTGGACGAGTAAATGATTTTGACCCATATTTTGGATGAACCATCCCTTTTTTAAATTATTCTAACTAACTAAATCTAATTCTAACTATTATATCTTTGTTTTTGCTCTTTTCTCATAGTTCTGGCATTTCCTGCCTTTCTTTTGGGCATCAATCAGCACCGTCTGAAAGAAAAACTCACCAGCCGTAAGATGGATGGCAAGTGGGGGGTAAATCAGAGTCCATAGACGTGACGTTGAATGTGGAACAGGCGTGTTTCACACGAGATGCTCTCTCTAAAGCTTTGCACTCTCGTGTTTTCGACTACCTGGTAGAGGTACAAGCCATATGCATCTAGATCCCTTTCAAAAACAGGAATGTTAATGTAGTTAATGAAGGAATAAGCACTTAACTGAATGAGTTCCTGTTTTGTTTGTTTTTTCAGTCAATTAATAAAGCCATGGTGAAGGACCATCAAGAGCTGAACGTTGGAGTATTGGATATCTATGGCTTTGAGATATTCCAGGTGAGTGTATTGTCTTATTTAAATTACAATGTAATATTATTAGTCAGTAATCACCTTATTATTTTGGATGTAGTTATGTAAACACAAGATGTGTTGCTATCTAATCTTGAGATGATTAGATTGACTAATCTGATAATCTGATGGTTTAGCATGTAGTATTAAGGCGTTTCAGATACCTGCATTATCTATTAAATGAAGGATGAAACTGGATAACAGGGCTTTTAATTTGAGCCTGTTTATGACTAATTCAAATTAACCATGGAAGAGCAGAATTCCTGAACAGCACGTGGTTGTTTTTTGGGCTACTGTTGATTAATAATTATGATGAGTCATTGTTTGTGTTTTCTGCTTCATCCACTGAAGCTTATTTGCATGTTGTTTGTTTCATATTTGTCAACACTATAATTTAATTTTGTCATGAGAATTGTATTTGTGTCGAGTTCATAATTATATACTCTATATTACAGTGTTGTTGTGTTATTGTTTGTTTTTTTCAGAAAAATGGATTTGAACAGTTCTGTATCAACTTTGTGAATGAAAAACTGCAGCAGATTTTCATTGAGTTGACTCTTAAAGCTGAACAGGTAAACTCTTCTTTACTCCATCCTTAGAGGTGTTATTTTTGCTATTGTGTGGATTTGCACATCTACTGTTCTTGAATAGGTGACAGTGATTCTTATCGTTTAAGCCTAACATTTCCATTAACCCTGTTCTCGAAAGATACAAAACATACATTTCTGCTCCACCTGAGTATATTAATCATCAGTTATCATTTCTCTTCTTTTACTCTTTCCTCTCTTCAGGATGAGTATGTACAGGAAGGAATCCGATGGACTCCTATAGAGTACTTCAACAACAAGATCGTCTGTGACCTCATTGAGAGTAAAATTGTAAGTTTCGCTAACTAAACGAAAAAACTGGACGTGATCTGTCCTTCCTGAATGCATTTAAATCTTGTCTTCTGGCCAAAATGAAGAGATTCATAACCACATAAGCCTCCATTCTCTTCCCATGACTCTTCATCTAAAGGCCTCAAACAGGCTGATATACCCCCTAATTCAATTTGCTTCTCTCAATGAAGAGATGAGACACAAAGTCCCATGAAATTTACAACAAGGGACAATTTTAATCATCCATATTGGTGTGACGGCATGTGAGAAAGTGCTTCTTTATGAAAGGCCTTTGTCCCTCATATCTCTATTAGCCACACTACTAAAAGCTTTGTGAAATTTACAAGCTGTTTTCTATGCAGTGGGAGCTGTTCACTCCCTTCGATTTGGTCTCTGGGTGGTTAGAAAGATAATGAGTGAATTTTCTCAGCTGGGTCAGAAAGTCAGTTGCACACACAGTCTTACAGTACAGTCAGATGGGCGGTAGCTGTGTAGGTATGTGAAATTATGTCAAAAAGGGGGCATGTGGGTGAGCATTTTGATCAAAGATTAATTTATTTTGAATTGTTTAAGAGTGCTGGAGAGGTCTCCTAACCTAGTTAGGAGTAGCACGATGACTGTTCTGAGGAGACAACACACTCTACAACAAAGAAAGAATGTGTTGGACTTATGATGATATAAATATATATACATTTTATTGTATTTAAATAGTTTAAATTATTTAAATTTATTGTAATTTTAAATAGTATTTAAAGAATGCATTGAAACTCATTGTTTTGAATTAAGCATTTGAAAAAAAACTTTCAGAGGGCTGCAACAACTAATTAATAATATCTAAATATCACTTAAATTATAAAATGAAAATAATCAACAATGAATTCAGTTATGTTTTGCTGAATATCTTTGCATTAGCACTGCAACCTCCGTCAGTGACACCACTTTACAGTAGTGAAAATGTGTTTCTATGGGGGAAAAAGACATTTAAAAAATGGTACAGAGCTGCATCTAAGAAGAGACCAAACACTATATAAAACAATTAATAATCTCATAGTTTTGTGGGGGGTTTCAGGTGCAGATTCTTTCTGCAGTTTAATGTGCTTGAGAGACGTTTAACCCCAGCTCATTACTTACATTTTACTGATTTATTCTTATTTGTAAATATTATAAACTCAAAGTCATGCAAGTTTCCATTGCTGTTTTGCAAAAGCGAGACATTTTACTTAAAATAGGCCAAAAATTTAAAAAACATTGGAGTGTGCTTACTTCATGGAGTGTGCGCCAATGCCACTCAACCAAATGGTGTGCTATGATAAAATATTGCTGATATGATGAACGTCAAATTTCCCCCAAAATGGAACCGTGTTTAACAGAAATCTTACATGTAGCTGTAACAGTTTGTTTTATTATCATTTCATTGTGTGATTTAAATTGTCCATCTACATTAAAACTTTAGAAATTTTGTTTTGATAACATGAAATGTGATTATATCGCAAGATTTTGCATTTAAATTTTTTTGTTGCCGTCTGTTTACACATTGTTTGAGGACAATATTCGGCAATATGTGTAATAATGTTTAAAATACAGGAAATAAATGTTGCTTTCTCATTTGATTAATCAAATTATTAATCAACAGAAAATGGGGGCCTGGGTAGCTCAGCGAGTATTGATGCTGACTACCACCCCTGGAGTCACGAGTTCGAATCCAGGGCATGCTGAGTCTCCTAAGCAACCAAATTGGCCCGGTTGCTAGGGAGGGTAGAGTCACATGGGGTAACCTCCTTGTGCTTATTATAATGTGTGGTTCTTTCACTTAGACTTTCACTTAGACTTTGCTGAAAGTTGCTTTTAGCAGCTTTATAAAAAGCTCCCACTCTTACACAAGTCCTAATCTTTACTAAGAATTTTTTGACACTTAAGTCGAAGCTTAAGACCATTCTTAGGAGCATTTCTGAGAAATTTTATACATACGATATAGCCCCTGGGCCCGACTTCACAAAAAATCTTAAGGCTAGTCCTCCTGAGGACTTCTAAACCCCTAAGAGTAACTCACAAATGATCCGAAGCATGCCTGCTGTCATCATTCCACATTAAAAACAATGTTTTAGAATATTATTAAGATACAAAACTTTTAAAAAGGATCACCTGTGGATGTATTTTAATAATATAACTTTTTATTATAATAATATAATAATAATAATAAAACATTTTAATATTACAATATTATAAACATTATAATATTGACATTGACCTTTAAAAACTGTATCGTCATAATCAGGGTGTTTTCATTATTGCAAAGTTAGTTAGAGATGCTCTCTACGAACCAAAACAAGCCAATTACACCGGAGATAAATTTTGACAACTTTGCACTCTCTTGCCACAGGCAAAGGTGAAACTGTGTAGTGCAGATGAATTGGGAATTTATGGAATCTATCTGCAAAATCATCTATTAAACTATAAATGCCTTCTCCTGACCACACATCATCCGACAATTCACAGTGTATACTTTCCTGTGGATGCGCGCTCGCTGCAGAGAAAAAAGCCATCATTCACGGCCATCGCGAGGCTACACGGTGAAGTTGATACAGACGGCATGCACACTTGTTTCATTGCACCAACACAGAATGAAGAAATATCAACCGAAAAACAATCTCAATCAATCAATCAATCAATCAATGTATCTATCTATCTATCCATCATATATCTGTTATATATATCCCACTTACACTTACAAGATTTCCTTAGTAAAACTTACTCTTAGCAGTTTTGTGAATCGCTTTTAAGCAAAAACTCTTAGCTGGGATCTCTTTGGAGAACTCCTAGAGGTAAGATAAAAATCTTTGTGAGTACGGGCCCTGATTTTGGTCATAATTAAATTTTGGCAAAATGTATTAAATACAATTGTGTTATATTATGTATTAGTCATTCACAGATATGTGTTTTTCAATGACCTTACTCAGAATCCTCCAGGGATCATGAGTATACTGGACGATGTTTGTGCTACGATGCATGCGAAGGGTGAAGGCGCAGATCAGACTATGCTGCAGAAGCTCAGAATGCAGATCAATAACCACGAGCACTTTAACAGCTGGAACCAGGGCTTCATCATCCACCATTACGCTGGCAAGGTATTTATGCCTCTCTCCGGCTCGCACACTATCTCAATCTTCTCTTTGTCCACCTCCCCCCCACTCTTCTGCAGTAAAGTTAAACGTTTTGCTTTTACTTATTTTTTCCTAATAGCTTTTAACATTTCCTTCTCTGTGTTTCTTCTATGTCTTGTTGTTTCTTTCTCTACATTTCTCATTTTCAGTCTCTCATTTAATCTTTGTTGCCCAGAGGTAGATCAGTATGTGTGGTACCCAACCACATACCCCATGTTCAATGTGGCATACTTTGAGGGGAGGCAGGGAGGTCCTATCCACATCCAATAAGCATGCTCCACAGACAAGGGATAAAAAATAGACATCTAAATCTTCAACGACTCAGCATTTCACTCACTCAGTGCGCCAATACACAGAATACAGGCCAATAAGTCAGTTTGATCTGTATGCAAGGACCTTTCTTTTTCATTGGCTTTTTAAGTATGTGAAAGAGAAGAATGTGATATTTAGATCATTGGTCCTTAACTGGTTTTGCTTCATGTTCCAGATTTTTACTTTGGACATTAAGTGGCGACCTTACACTTTACCAAAACATTTTATCAAATAGAAGTAAACAAAAATGTTTGGGTGGTTTACGAGGACATTTTTTTTAGGTTACAAACTGATAATTACAAGGGTATTATGCTATAAGTGTGGTTTATGAGGACATTTCTAGTGTCCCCACAATTCAAATCACTTAAAAAACATTCTAAACAATGTTGTGTAATGTTTTTATTTATTTAAAAATGCATTAGGTTTTTTATGAGGGTTAGGTTTAGGGGGAGGGTTAGGGTTAGGGGATGGAAGGTATAATTTGTACAGTATAAAAATCATTATGTCTATGGAGAGTCCTCATAATGATAGCTAAACCAACATGAGTGTGTGTGTGTGTGTGTGTGTGTGTGTGCACTTTCTCTCCAGGTGTCCTATGACGCAGAAGGCTTCTGTGAGAGGAACAGGGATGTGCTGTTTACGGACCTGATCGAGCTGATGCAGAGCAGTGAAATGTAAGTGTTTCTCCTCCATCATAAGAGCAGCTAGTCGGTCTATGAGTTTCCAACAGCTGCCTTTTAACAGAATCTTACAGCACCCTGGAACATCTTAATATATGTAAATCATAGACTTAATCAGTCCAGCTAAAGGCAGAGGGCCCATTATTGAAGTGTGCTGGGGGTTATCATCATTTCTGTGTCCAAAAGGCCATCTATCTCTCAGGGGAGTTGGGCTGAAGAGAGTTGCCCCTGCTCTTCTGAGTTCTTGGGCCTCTTTTGGGCCCCACAAGCCATCTGCGCAAATGGTCTTTTCCATCTCCTTGCAGCCTTATTGTATGCAGCCCTTTGGTAAACCTTTGGGGGTTGGCATTCTGACTGGGTTTAGACACGTGCTGTCATGCATAGACTTAAATGCACCCACACAAGCTCAGAGGGAAACATCCTTTGCACCGGCCAGCAGGTTTTATACGAAGAACAGAAGAAAGAAAAAAGGAAAGCCAAATCATAATTGTCAGTTGTGTGACAAAGCAGGGCTGCGCAGACATAGCCCTGCAGTTTCACCTCTGACTCTTGACCCTATTAAAGGATTTAATAACAAAGCATGCTCCTGTTGTGGTGATTTGAAATTACAAGTTGAGTCCTTACCTCAGATACGCTACTGTTCAATAGTTTGGGGTCACTTGCCTGAAATGTTTCTCATGATCTTAAAAATCTTTTGATCTGAAGGTGTATGCTTAAAAATTTGAAATTAGTTTTGTAGACAAAAATGTAATTGTGCCAACATATACATTTATTTAATTACAAAACTAAAATTTTATAAAAAAAATTAAAAAAAAGTTTTTGAAATTGATGACTTGGACCGAATAATTAAGAAAAGCAGCCACTAAGTGCCCAGCATAGACGGGAACTCCTTCAGTACTGTTTAAAAAGTATCCCAGGGTGATACCTCAAGAAGTTGGTTTAGAAAATGCCAAGAGTACATTTCTGCAAAATCAAGGCAAAGTGTGGCCACTTTGAAGATGCTAAAATATAACATAGTTTTGATTTTTTTAGTCACAACATAATTCCCATAGTTCCATTTCTATTATTCCATAGTTGTGATGACTTTACTATTATTCTAAAATGTGAAAAAAAGAAGAAAAAAAAGAAAGAAAGAATGAGTAAGTGACCCTAAACTTTTGAATGGTAGTGTATGTACTGATTGCATCTGATTACTACTGTTACTACAGTTGGATTTGTTCTGATGTTATACTATATGGAAATGCCATCAAATGTAACTTGAGTAGCTTTTTAAGAGGTGGAAGCGGTATAAATAATGTGCTCTGATTTTAGCAAAGAAAAGTAACTTAAAAGGGATAAATTATTCTTTTTACTGACATCACTGTGCTAATCCCTGTACATTAAGGAATTGTTCAGTTACTTACTATAATTTACCCTCATGTCGTTTCAAACTCATATGACTTCTTTCTTCTGCGAAACACAAAAGTATATATTAAAAAGAATGTTGCACTGATTTAAATACAATAGTATTTGATAGTGACTTTTTAAGCCAAAAGTGTCATAAATGTAGACCATGCGACTTTTGCGTCATATTCCAAGTCTTCTGAAGGCATAAGATCACTTTGTAAGATGTATGGTTTACAGAAGTGAACAGTTGTAAGAAATGTAAGTTGTTATTCACTCACAAATCAATCAATCAATTAATCTATACAGAGCCAAAATCAAATATGGTGACACGTCGATAACATCAGATCTCTTTGGTTTTCTTAGCATTTCATGACAAAATGTCATGACACAAGAACCAGTGAGGTTTGAAGTTATTGATGTTATTATATTGGATACAAATGTAGATATGTCGGTGAATGCAAGACGAGTCATCAGTCTTTTTTCTTTGTTTTTCTAGAAGAGACATTAAATGTGCATATGAGCTAAAAATGCATTTTGTTCACTTGGAGAAGTACACTAGCTTTTAAATAGCCTTGAAGCTAGCAAACATGCACTAAAATCCACAAAACTCCAAATTTAATTGGGACTTTAAGCACAGTAAAAAGTTAACGGTTATTGAGTGCCAAAGATTAAAAACCAGAGGTATTCAAACTCTGACCCTGTCCAAGGGATGATGAAATCCAAAACAATGTGCATTGTGGCTCACTGGAATTCAAGTGACCCTGGTTTACTGTGGAGAGACCCAAGTTGAAAACATTCCTGTCTGTTACACTCTGTATTTCTCCTGTTATATTATTCTTGCTCTGTCCCCATTCCACCACCCCTGAACGATTTCTGTCTGGTGTGGTTCTCTTCAATAGACCTTTCATCCGTTCCCTGTTCCCGGAAAACCTCAATGCTGAGAAGAAAGGCAGGCCCACTACTGTAGGGAGTAAAATCAAGGTGAGTTAAGCTGAGACATTTAAGCACTCCCCGCCAGGTGTATCTCCCAATTCAAGGCTCTTTGTAGACTCATATTCTACACAGCTTCTTACACAGTTCAACACAGAAGGACTAATTAGGCCAAAGAATGCAATATTGGTGGTTGTCGATTAAATTATGTTTGCCAGTCTTGCACAGATACATTATGTCTGTTAATATGATTTTAGCTGTTTCACATCCTTTCTCTGTCTCACTAATGGTAGAAACAAGCCAATGATCTGGTGAGTACTTTGATGAAGTGTACACCTCACTACATCCGCTGTATCAAACCCAATGAGACTAAGAAGCCCAAAGACTGGGAGGAGAGCAGGTGAGTGGCTACTGTCAAAGCAAGGTTCATTTCTCACAATTTCACCAAAGGTTTTAAAGGTTAAATGTGTATTTATTTATTTATTCAATGTTAAAATACCTTTTCTTATCCCAGTTCAATGTGAACAGACAACTAGGCCTCATTTATACCTTGCATTAATATACATTTCATATTCAGATAGTACCTGGATATTCTTTAGCTAGATTACATTTACACCTTGCAGTCAAATGCGTCTCCACTGTGAATGGATATAGATCCAACAATAGTTACCCGCACAAAATGAAAAACGCTACACACATTTTACATCAGAGGCTGTGGTAATTGAAAATTCTTCGACTTTTAGGGAATTTTAGCGGCCGCCAAAGCTAAATTTCAGGCTGCCGAAGCAAATGTAATGATATTCATCTCACGTTCAGCTCTTCTTAAGTGCTAAATAGGCTTCTCATCTGAAACCCGCAAGTGATGCTTGGTTTCATGTGAGTGTCTCGTAGGCCACATAGTGGTTAGAAAGCAGGAGGGAGATGCTAGAGAGTGGGATTTGAGGAGAGAGACAATATATTCCAAGTGTATTCCATTGGAATAATTCATGGAATAATATTCATTGTTCACATGACAAGATTGCATGATTGCAGAGTCCATTGTGTTCTTCACACTGCAATGGCAGAATAAGCAGAAAAATGCAAGAAACCACAACACAGCACTTTAACAATGGATGATTGTAGTGTAATCTCATCACTTTATTAATTAATAACGTAGTTGTATCTGGATAACAAAATCACTGCATCTTTGGTGCATTTACACCTGTCATTTAATGTGGTCAAGTGCTACCCGATAGGAATCCGATCACTGAAAACAAGGTGTTAATGGGGCCTAAGTGAGCCATTTGTTGGTTTATTTCCCCGAAAAACACTACAGCTCTGTGGCATTATCAAAACATTACTCTGTTTGTTTGAGTATCTCAACCTGCCCAACATACCAACATTGCCTCAACCAGTGGTTTGAACTTAAGGCGGGGTTATCAGGTTGTCCGACCGTGGCAGATGGGGGGAGTGTTCGAAAAACCTGTCTGAAAGCCTGTCATTATTTTTTCAGTTCCTTTTTGTGCCGCTACTGAAGTACACACAGTCTCATTTAGCTTTGTCTATAATTGTGTTACAACAGCCAAGATATATCAGAATAAATCTTCTTAGTAGCTTGCGCAGTTATGATAACTGTTAAGGAATCCAGTTGGCAACAAATAGAAGCCGATTGTATTTCTCATGCAGTTTGCCGTTTTTTTTTGTTTGATTGTTTTTTCCTCCTTGGCCAATGTGTTTTGTTCCGATCCGATGTGTTGAATTGTTCAGGCTCTAATGGTCTTCCTGTTATGGGAGCATTGTTCATGTTGAGCAGTATAATTAGCACTCACACATTAACCTTCCAGCACCCCCCCCCCTCTCTGTGTAGGATGAAGCACCAGGTGGAGTATCTTGGTCTGAAGGAGAATATTAGAGTGAGGCGTGCCGGCTATGCATACAGAAGAGTCTTTTGCAAGTTCCTGAACAGGTAATGACCAAATTCATCCTCAAAATCTCACAGGGAGCTCTTGAATATAATGGGGACAAGAGCACATCTGGCCAAATTCTCAGGCTTTACATTTTATTTGTCCAATGAGAAGACACATTCTCAAGGAATGGCTTCAAAGGAGAAAGTGTCAGAATCAGAGAGGCTCAGGATCCAAATGTAGAGTAAAAAACAAGAATTTATTAAATACAAACATAAAGGGAAAAAACTCAAACTCCCACAAGGGGGAAAACAAACATAAACTACCCCAAAGGGGAAAAAGGTAATCCAGGCTGGGGTAGGGGAAATGGGGAACACCAGGACCGACCGAACCGAGTAAGGAAGGGATCGTGAACCAGACCGAAACAGACAATAAACAGGACCGACCAACAAGACTGACTGGAAACATACAAGACCGAATGGAAACATACAAGACCAACTGGAAAACAAGACAACCTGGCACTGGACAGCAAACACAAGGAGACTAAAATAGGGAGAGAAATCAACAGGTTAACAAGACAAGGCAGGTGCGAATAATAAACTAACAATGGGCAAACAAGGAGGCGGTGTATGACGTAAGACAGAGAAACGCGGCAATGCAGAAACAAAACAAAGCCATGTGCTTTCACAAGACACAAAACATCCGAATGGCATGAGCACACATCGCCACGACAATAAGGCAATATATGCTCATGCCAACCGACAAACAAGACGAGGGAATGCGTAGCAACACCAAACAAAGCGATGCCACTCATTCTCACTGTAAACAAAACCTGAGCATACATCGCGAGGCAAATGCCACACGACCCGAGCGCAATGCGCATCCGCATTTACGAGAGGCAGACATAGATTATTGATGCGAGTGCATGCCGCCAAAATGACAAGCGCAATGCACTCAAGCCAATACAAGACAAGACATGGAATGTGAGTGTCCGGACCGAACCAGACAGAAGGGTCAGGATCCAGACACCATGCTTTGGACCAACCGAAGAGCGCACGACAAGGAAATCAACCAAAACCATGTGCTCAAACCAAGACAACAAAACACAAGACAGACAAGGGTCGATGATGTCACAGTCCTGTCATACAGAAACCCAGACTGACAGAGAGACAGGACCGTGACATTACCCCCCCCCAAGGGGCACCTCCTGGTGTCCCAAAACGGGAACATCAAACAATAGACAAGACAAACGGAACAAGTACTAACACAAAACAGAAAACACCGCAGAGAGGGAGGGAAACCAGGGAGGGAGTTTAAGGAAAGCGGTGGGGTCCAGCGGCCTGGGAAGAGGCCTCAGGGCAGAGGCGAGGTCTGGAGGCCTGGGAGGAGGCCTCAGGGCAGAGGCAGGGTCTGGCGGCCTGGGAGGCGGCCTCAGGGCAGAGGGGACAGAGTACTGGGTGGCGGCCCCTGGACAGGGGTCAAAGGACTGGGCGGCGGCCACTGGACAGGGGTCAGGAGGGAGCGGCTCTGGAGTTGGAGCCATGGAAGGCTCGGGCACTGACTCGTTGATCATGGCAGGTGTGGGCGCTGGCCGCGGCAGGGGAATGGCTTCCATGGCCATGTACGCTGGCAGTGACGGGAATGGCCACCATGGGTGTGAATGCTGGCAGTGACTGTGAAATGGCCTTCGTGGCCGTGATGACCGGCAGAGACTGGGGAACGGCTTCCATGGCCGTGATGACCAGCAGAGACTGGGGAACGGCTTCCGTGGCCATGAGCACCGGCAGAGACTGGGGAATGGCCTCCGTGGCCGTGAGCACCGGCAGAGACTGGGGAACGGCCTCCGTGGCCGTGAGCACCGGCAGAGACTGGGGAACGGCCTCCGTGGCCGTGAGCACCGGCAGAGACTGGGGAACGGCCTCCGTGGCCGTGAGCACCGGCAGCGGAAAGGGAGCAACCTCCATGATCGTGAGCACAGGCAGTGACAGGGGAACGACCTCAATGGTCGTGAGCACAGGCAGTGACAGGGGAACGACCTCCATGCCTGTGAGCACAGGCAGGGATGGTGAAACAACCTCCGTGGTCGTGGGCACCGGCAGTGATGGGGAAACAGCCTCCGTGGCTGTGAGCACAGGCAGTGACAGTGGAACGACCTCCTTGGTCGTGAGCACTGGCAGCGACAGGAGAACAGCCTCCGTAGCCATGGGTGCTGGTAGCAACAGGAGAATGGCCTCTGTGGCCACTGGCAGCGGCAGGGGAACGGCCTCCGTGGCTATGGATGCTGGCAGCAGGAGGGGAACAGCCTCTGTGGCTGTGGGCGCTGGCAGGGGAATGGCCTCCGTGGGCGCTGGCAGCGGCAAGGGAACGGCCTCTGTGGGTGCTGGCAGCGGCAGGGGAATGGCCTCCATGGCCGTAGAAGCTGGCAACGGCAGGGGAACGGCCTCCGTGAACGCTGGCAGCGGCAAGGGAACGGCCTCTGTGGCCGTGGACGCTGGCAGCGGCAAGGGAACGGCCTCCGTGGCCATTGTCAGCAACTGAGGAGTAGGTGCCCTTCTCCTCCTCCTCCTATTATGGGCGGTGAGGGGCACTGCTGCTGTAGCAACCTCCGCCTCCTGGCGGTCAGCAGCAGTGGGCTTGGCCGAGGCATCCAACTCCGTGTGGGGGGTGCCCTCGTTCTCGTGTTGGGATGAGGATTGGAAGTCCCCCGAGTCCTCCCATTTAAGAGTAAGCCTGATTGCCTCAGGAACCTCTGCATCCTCACCCCATTCTGGGACAATGGATCTAATGGGCTCGTTCAGACCTGCCCATATCCCAGACCCGAGGACAATGATACAAATTCAGGGGCATACCCCAACACGGACTTATCATTCTGCCGTAGCACGTAAAGCTGCTCAACTAGCGCTGCGCGCTGACGACCAGTTAAAAAAAACTCCACTGGGTCCATCTTGGCCAGTTTGTAATGTCAGGATCAGAGAGGCTCAGGACCCAAATGCAGAGTAAAAAACAAGAATGTATTAAATACAGAAATAAAGGGAAAAAACTCAAACTCCCACAAGGGGGAAAAACAACAACAAACCAACAAAACTGACTGGAAACATATAAGACTGACTGGAAAACAAGACGAACTGGCACTGGACAGCAAACACGAGTAGACTAAAATAGGGAGAGAAATCAACAGGTTAACAAGACAGGGCAGGTGTGACTAATAAACTAATAATGGGCAAACAAGAAGGCAGGGTAAGACGTAAGACAGAGAGACACGCAACAATGCAGAAACAAAACAAAGCCACATGCTCTCACAAGACACAAAACACCCTAATGGCATCAGCGCAAATAGCCAAGACAATAAGGCAATATACGCTCATGCCAACCGACAAACAAGACGAGGGAATGCGTAGCAACACCAAACAAAGCGATACCACGTATTCTCACACTAAACAAAACCTGAGCGTACATCGCGAGGCTAACGCCAAGTGATGCACGCAACAGGTGACTAAAACAAGACAGGACATGTGAGAGAGTTCGGCCACACACAAACCCGAAACCTCAGACGGAAGTGACCGAACCTCAGCACAATGTGAAGACAGTTGGTGATCTGGGCACGCAGCGCAAAGCGAGCGCAATGCGCGTCCGCAGTCATGAGAGACAGACATAGATTATTGACGAGAGTGCATGCTGCCAAGATGACAAGCACAATGCACTCACGGCAATACAAGACATGGAACATGAGTGTACAGATCCCAACACCAAAACCAAAACCAAACCAGACAGAAGGGTCAGGATCCAGACACAATGCACCAGACATGAAACAAGACCAACCGAAGAGCGCACGGCATGGAAATCAACCGAAACCATGCACTCACACAAGACAGACAACGAAACACAAGACATAAATCGTACGATGATGTCACAGTCCTGTCAGACAGAAACCCAGATTGACAGGACTGTGACTGAAAGAATATAGATCAGAGAGGTGGAAGTGTGTTTTTATGTAGATACATTTAGGTTGCTCTTCCACTATGAGAACAATAGTTGGCTTTAAAAAGATCTGAAGCACAGTTTCCTCAGTGCATACTCTTTTTCTGTGTGGTGGACATGAGCCATTGCTTGGCACAGTAGAAGAGCTCTGATGAGATGTGCAGGTACAGCTGACAAACTCTGAGACACTGAGCTCAGTGCTTGAGAAGTACTGTATGCTAAACTCCAAGAGATATAAAAGAGATGACGTTCCTGATGTCCTAGAGAGTTAATGGAGCTCAAGTTGATGTCAGCACACCTTGCTGGTTTAAGGGTTCAACTCCAATATTGTTTCACATGCTTCAGTGGGTTATTAACATTTTACTTAAAGTAGTCAGAATCTTCCTTTCATGCATTAAAGTTAAATGTCCTCTTATTGGCATGAGAGTTATTTTTTTTACTCCACCCTGCTAGTGTTTATCTTGCACACACACACACACACACACTCTACATATATTTACACAGGGCTCCACTTTAGGAGGCTTGTGGGGCATTTTGTATATGAGTGAAAATATTATGTTTCATTAAAATGTATGCATTCAGTGACTCATTCTAAGATTATTTGAGCTTTCCACATAATTTGGTCTCCAGAATTGATTCAAAGTATTTTATTAGGTGATAGCTATACATCTTCCTCTCTCATGGGTGTGATGTATATTTGTCTCACTGATCATCAGACTGATGAAACCTTCACCCTCCACTCTCTGTTCGGTGTCTCAGGTATGCCATTCTGACGAAGGAGTCATGGCCGACATGGCGTGGGGATGAGAAGCAGGGTGTGCTGCACCTCCTGCGCTCTGTAAACATGGACCAGGACCAGTATCAGCTTGGACACACTAAAATTTTCATCAAAGCCCCAGAGTCGGTAAGACCTGACAAGGGTCTCTCACAGTACTCCTCTGTTTGCTAACTCCCACATTAGTTCTTTTTTCTCAAATTCTATTTCAATTCAGCTGTTTGTGGTGACACGTACTTGAAGCAGTGGACAATGAAAATACAAATTCTAAAGTACCTAATAACACATTTTACAAAAGGCAAATATGCCCAAACATGTGTTAACTTGTCACTCTGCAGGGACATTAAAAATGCAAAAAGCTGCATTACAAATTATGAAAAGAAATGGTGATCAGTTACAGGACCTAAGATATACACTTTGCCTTATACATTCACATACATTTTAATTGAAAAATGTGATGTCAGTTTACTAAAAAAAAAAGTCCATGGACACATAAACCAACTACCCATAAATAGATCTGCTCTTTAAAATTAACACCTCAGATAAATGTAATAATATGGCAAAAAGAAGTAATAAAAAGTGTTTGGACACTTTTGATGCATTCCATTCAACTCGGAAAGTCGGATTTCCAACTTTCTACTAGGAAAAGGGCAATGGAATGCTACTTGAAGTCAGAATTCCAACTTGGAAACTCATGCTGAAATTTGTAACTCTGATTTCACCGAGATGTAGGTGCGTGATGTCACACAACTATGTCAGCACCCAGAGAGATGTACAAAGTAAATGATAAACATTCACTTTTATTAAATAATATCGATAAAAGAGTCAAAGTTCCTACATTACAGGATATTAAAACCTGTTTAACAAACATTTGAAATAAAACATGTTACACTCTCTTTTGATAATCGTACACCTGTAGCATCAACGCTAGCGTTGAAGTATTGTTTATCAAATGGGTTGCTAGGAGACGTCTCTGTTCAAGTCAAGTCAAGTCATTTTTATTTATATAGCGCCTTTCACAACACACATAATTTCAAAGCAGCTTTACAGAAGATCAGGCATTAACAGAAGATAAAACTGTAATGTCTATAATGTCTTAGAGTCATCATTGTGTAATTGATAAAATACGATTGTGAATTGTGTTTAAAAATAAGTAATTAAATAATAATTGTATTTAGAACCCCATTGAGCAAGCCGGAGGTGACTGTGACAAGGAACACAAAACTCCATAAGATGTTGGTTAATGGAGAAAAATAACCTTGGGAGAAACCACACTCACTGTGGGGGCCAGTTCCCCTCTGGCTAATATCATGAATATAATGCCAATATTACTTATGTATAGTGCAAGTCATGGTTTAAAATTATTAAACTAAGTAAGTGTTAAGGGTCAGTGTTTAAAACAAAGATTTTGTATGAAGTGTGAGATTAATGACTAATGTTTGGTGACAGTCAAACACCTGCTAAGATAACGGGAGCGTTGCAGTTTTGTTTCCTTAAGCGTCATCATCTGAGCATCTGACAATGGAATGCCTTTATGGTCGGAAATCTGAGATATCAAGTAGAAATATCCCAAATCCGACTTGAATGGAACACAGCATTAAGCCACACTTTAAAATCTATGCATTAGATAAAATAAAATTGCCATTTATTTTAAAGAAAGATAGCACAAGCAAACATTTCAAGTCAAACATTTCACAAAAATAAGTTTGTTAGTTTTAAAATAAGAAAGCAAGAAATATACTTAAGACAAAAAGTATTTGAAAATACTTTAGTTCTCAAAATTAGTGGAAGATGTGATGTCCACAGTTAATGCGATTAACTATCTTTAGTGAGTTTTCTAGGGCGCCTATGTGAACTTGACGGGAACTGATGTCATGTATCCATTAATAAATATCAGTTGGTTAAAAGTAATTGCAAAAATGGCTAAGAACATTGAATGTTGTTCCTTGCACTCTCCTTGCTCTCTGTGTTGTTCAATCTCTCTGTATAACCCCTCCTGCTGTAATGGCAGTAAGGTTAAATGGCAGAAGTGTATGCTAAGAGTGCTAATGAATAATGGGCAGTCAGCAGGGCAAGAGAGGGACTCTGGGTCAAGCCCACTTCAGCACTGTTAGGTCAACATTACTCTGGATCTCATACACAACTGCTGTGCTGTGGTCAAGCTGCTACCGTAATGTCAAAGAGACTTTTGCTTTTTCCATTGCTCTTTTTTTCTTAGATTGCTTATGAAAGCACTGCTTGTGGCTATTCAGTAATCTTACTGGTGACATTTACATGCACACACGTATACATAGATGCACAGAATATGGCTCTGTGGCTCGGCAGGTATTTACCAGATTATCCAATGGTGTGTGACTTTGGTATGTAGATGTTAAAACGTGGCCTTTCCTGTGGGGGGTGGGGAGGGCCGTGATTTGAACTGCACATCCTCTCAAAACAAAACTCCTTCTGAGATAAGGTCCTGACACTAATTACTTCTTAGTTCATAACTAAAGGAATTTCTTTAGTGACAGAGCAAGAGAGAGAGAAAGTAAGAGTGACAGAAAGTATGTTCAGTAGTTGCTCTGCCAAAATGAACCCTGTGATCCCATTGAGAGGTAATGAATGGCTCTTTCACACTGTTTGCATGAGACATCCTAGCAATCTCTATAAGGGTGAATCTCATGATCATGTTCCTCCCCAAAATCAAATATATTTATATAAAGAAGGCTATTTTTAAGATGGTAATGAGTAATGAGATTTTTGGAGGGAAATGTGCTGAATAAAAAATAATTTCACAATGCAAACAAATTTTAATGGTGCAATATAAGCTTCATTTTCTGTATACAAGGTGTTTTATTCTTTTGATTTTGGGGTGAAATATGATGTCGACATTTCTTTTTGAGATTCGCCCAACAGCAGAAAACAGTGTGCCAGTGGGTGGTTTGAGTGTATGTTGGCACATGTGTATATATTTGTTTGTGTCTGTGGGTGAGAGACAGAGAAGGGGTTTCATTGTACATTTGCCCATAAAATCTCATCAGTCCTATGCCAACTGTGTGTGAGAGAGACTGTCTGTGCCAGGCCTTTGTAAAAAATGATAGGATCTGATGTTTAGTCTGGAAAGCAGCAGAACTGTGGAAGTGTGTTCTGAGGACACACTGGAAATGGAATGGAGACTGCTGTTTCAGTGCTATACCAGTCGCTCATAGTGCTCACAGCTAAATTTTAGATGCCCACAGGACATTTTACTGGTATAGCTGCTTGCAGAGAAAGAGAGACATGCAATCTGATGGAGAAAGAGAGAGGCTGCTAGGAGTGATAGGCAGGACAGACTGAACCAGCGATATGCCATGTTGGGCCATGTCTTTCTTTGACTGTGTAATACAGCTCCTGTGAAGAGTGACATTTAGTGTAATGGACAGGGATAATGAAGCTCTATTTACTGTTGTTATTTGCACTATTAGCTACCTCCATGCTTTTGTGTAGTTAAAATTAGTGTTTTTAATTTTTATTAGTAACTGAATTATTATTTTACTTTTTACTGCTTCCTACAGAATTCCTACCCAATACAATTAGTCCTAACTAGTTACTAAACAAAATAATAACTATTTTTTGTACTATTTCTATTTTTATGATACTTTTTTTTTTAAATACTATTTATTTCAACAAAACACTTGAAGGGTTAGTTCACCCCAAAATGAAAATTCTCTCATGATTTACTCACCCTCATGCCATCCCAGATGTTTATGACTTTCTTTTTCTGTGAAACACAAATTACGATTTTTAGAACAGTATTTCAGCTCTGTAGGTTCATACAATTAAAGTGAATGGGTGCCAATATTTTTAAGCTCCAAAATCCTCATAAGGGCAACATAAAAGTACTCCAGACAACTCTGTTGGGTAAATCCATATCTTCTGAAGCAATATGAAAGCTATGGGTAAGAAACAGTTCAATATTTAAGTCCTGTGCATTCTGGAGCTTCAAAATGTTGCCACCCATTCACTTGCATTGTATGGACCTACAGAGCTGAGATATTTCTCTAAAATCTTCATTTGTGTTCAGCAAAAGAAAGTCATACACATCTGGGATGCCAAGAGAGTGAGTAAATCATAAGAGAATTTTTCAATTTTGGGTGAACTACCCCTTTAAGTGAATTTTTATATTTAACTCATTGTTTACTCATATCACTCATTGCAATAGATTAAGTGCAATATAAAGACATGCTGTCTATTTATTTTTTTGGTACCGGTACCCGTTCTTGTTCGCTCATCACATTTAATTCAGTCTGCAAACATAGAGCTTGGGTAAAATATCTTCTCTTGTTGGAAGCACTGCATTTATTTACTTCCTATATCAGTTTCAATTGGTACATCTACTGTATCCTTTCTGTAATATCAAAGTCCTGGGTCTGACCTTGACTGATGTGTTCAACTTATGTCTACAACCTGCATTATATTTTGTTTTGTGGCCTTATAGCTCTTCCTGCTGGAGGAGACGAGAGATCGTAAATTCGATGGTTATGCCAGAGCCATTCAGACAGCATGGCGAAAATATTGTGCCCGCAAGAAATATGTTCAAATGAGAGAGGAGGGTGAGTTCTCTTTACAGCTGACTTGTTTGAGTGAGGTTAAAGTGTTGGACTTTACATAAATGCACTCGCATGCAATGACAAACACATTATGAGAAAAAAGAAAACCAATGTTATTTTACATGGAAGAATGTGTCATAGTCAGAAAGGGGAATTCAGTGGTTTCCCCCTGTATGTGTTTGGAGTCTGACCTCATCTGCTGCATTGAGCTGAATTATTGTTATTACATTTAAAAATAATAACACATATAGAGAACAAAAACCTCACACCATGTCTGATTTTTCATGTTTATAGAGTTGTATAGATTTTTATGGCTCACTTTATTCTGAGTATGGTACTGTGGTAATACCATGGTTTTGGGACATGTACTTTGCAGATACCATAATCATAGATCATTCTGCCATGATATATGAATGTGGTAATACGGTCAGTAGTCAGTACCATGAGATTATTATGTGAAACTGTCACTGCACCATGGTACCACCACAGTACGTTTTCTAGGGACATCCCGTAAGAACTGAAGCCCTTTGAGAAAAGCACTGAATATTCATTCTATCCCCTTCCAGCCTCTGATCTGCTGCTGAACAGGAAGGAGAGGAGAAGACACAGCCTGAACAGGAACTTTGTGGGTGATTATATTGGTATGGATGACCGGCCCGAGCTAAGGCAGTTTTTGGGCAAGAGGGAGAAGATTGATTTTGCGGACAAAGTCACCAAATATGACAGGCGATTTAAGGTGAGGATTCCAAAAAATGCTCACAGTTGTGAGTCCCATGTAGTAGATATGTCCTAGGCATTTTGCCCTCTAGGCAAGAGAAGCATACATTTATTAAGGGTCCAAAATGAACAATTGCCAACCACCAAAAATGAGTTACTTTGCAGCTGGCAGGCAACTTTATTTCAAGTATAGAAACTCCAACATTACAAGGTATAAGTCTTTTGTAAAAAATTTAATATAAAAATAAAAATCAGACCCTCACTGATGTATGTGACATGAGAGATTGAAATCAAATTGTCTACTAAAGAAATAATTAGTGACAGTCACAAATTGGGTGAACCTTTTCTTCTGTGGAAAATGTACCATCAGATGTTTATGTTGAATGGTAATTTTTTTTCACACACATGTGGCATACTGCTCTCATTATTCCAACAAAACTAAAATAAGAGGGGAAAAAAAACTATGGGTCTCTTCACATTTTTTTGATGTGCAGTTTTACATGAGATCGAAACTTTGTCATCTCATATATGATGGTGCAAGAGACACAATAACCTGTGCACAATAACAACAAATTAATTCCATTGTAATAGGGACTCTATATATATATATATATATATATATATATATATATATATATATATATATATATATATATATATATATATATGTATACTTACTATTTTATTATGCAGAAAACAATTTCAGAGCTGTTAAGAAATACTTTCGGCTGGTAAATTTCTGATGTGGCAAAAAGTTAATTTTGGACCCTGCATTTATATTAATGTATGGATGTCTAACTCTGTATCTTCACCTGTTTATTCAGAGCATTAAGAGAGACCTGATCCTCACCCCTAAATCAATCTACCTGATTGGAAGAGAAAAAGTAAAACAGGGGCCGGAGAAGGGACAGGTGAAAGAGGTCCTGAAGCGTAAAATTGATGTTGAGAAGATTCTGGCTGTTTCTCTGAGGTAAGGCAGGATTTGTGTGTGGGTTTATGTGTTTATTCAGTGCACAGAAACATCAAATCGGTAACCCCAAAATATCAGTGAGTTTACTTATGATAGCAGAAAGCAAATACAGACAATCTCCACATCCGAACATGCACACTTCCCTATTATAAAACAGTAGGCAAAAAATACCAGAATGGCCTAATGCATATGCTGAGGTTTTTAAAGTGTGCATCCAATGTAGAATTTTCCATCCCATTAAGGGGAGTTGAGGAGCCGTCAGATTTGAAAAGTTGAATTTTGTCGGGTGTCTCTTTTCAAGTCAAAGTGCTATAGGTAAAGAAAGAAAGTTGTCCCTTGTGGTTAAACTGTACTTGTTTAACAGCACTCCAATCTATTATTTTCGTTGTTAGGTCCAGGAACGTATAGGTCAAAGGATGTCCAGGTTTGTATTTACACTACAAACCTGTGTAACTAAAGAACATAATTTATTAAAGGTTGAGAAATAAGTTCTTCCTCCAATTCAGAACACACTGGAAAGTCCGGTAATTTGGATGCAACTAAAAAAATTTCACAGGCAGCACTCACAGTGATACAACACACATTTTGAATAATGTGAATAAGAGCAGACCTGTATATTCAGCAACATGCAGTCAAATGAACTGCAGCCCCCCCTTCCACGTGTAAAACAGAGCCCGTAATCTCCAACTCTGCATGCGGTCCCATCATGCCTTGCGTAGCCACCTGCAGAATTATAGGCATAGAAACATCAAAGGTCCAGTCTGCATCTTAGAGCCCTCGTCTGCCCTGTGTTACTTAACACATTGAATCAAGGATTGATTATGTGATATATAAAGCCTCATTCTCTAAAAACATTACCCTGGAAAGGTTGTTTATAGTGAAATGATCAAACATCCAGCACTCTCTTAAAGAAACCCAAAGATTACTGATCTTCTTATAATGAGCACCAAGAAATAAGTGTTCCAAATTACCCAATCCTACCTTGAATTCAACCATGAATTTAGCTATAGTTCTGTTCTGCGAATGGGGGTGTTGTCAATAATGTGAACCAGGTGTTGCTGGGAAGGGAGAGTACACCTTGTAAAAAACTCATTAGAAAAGGCTTAAGTTTATTGGGCGCTACAGGGCATCTCTGCATGTGTCCAAGTCATGGAAACTCAAACAGCCCCGATATCACTTGCAGTTTTTGTGACCCTCCAACCTGTGTGTCCCAAAAGTGCCTCAACACGTGTGACTAATGTGAAAAGCGAAAGACTGCTCTAATGTTGAATGAACAAACAAAGGAGAATATTTCATGCTTTGAAATTACTTTTATCTCCCCTACAGCATAATGCAGGACGACTTTATGATCCTACATGAGGAGGAGTATGACAGCCTGCTGGAGTGTGTATTTAAGACGGAGTTCATCAGTTTACTGGCACGCAGATATGAAGAGAGAACTCCGAAAAAACTACCTCTTAAATTTAGCACCACGTAAGTTTAAATATCTTTAACACATAGAATAGGCGTCATTTTTTTCAGATGTATAATGACACTGTGCTACTTCTGTAAGAGGACTAACAAAAGAGAATCTCTGAAACAGACAATTAAACATTTGTTCGTCTTGTAAAGTCATCTTGATTTAATTTTCAATATAATTTCAGTTAAAAACTGTTATAAGTGGGCCTGTGAAATGTGTAAGTTTGGTCATACAGTACAGTGGATCTTAAAGGGATAATGCACCCAAAAATGAATATTCTCATAATTTACTCGCCCTCATGCTCCACCCATATACTCATCCCAGATGTGTAGGACTTTCTTTCTTCTGCAGAACACAAATTAAGATATTCAGACGAATATCTCAGCTCTGTTGGTCCATACAATGCAAGTGAAAGGTGACAAAAGCTTTAAAGCTCCAAAAAGCACATAAAGGCAGCATAAAGTCCATACTACTCCAGTGGTTAAATCAGTGTCTTCAGAAGTGATATGATAGGCATGGGTGAGAAACAGATCAATATTTAAGTCCTTTTTTCCTATAAATCTTCATCTTTGACCAGTCACAACCAATAGGTGACAATATGCACAAAAAATCACCCAAAAACAAAAAAAGAAGAATGTGGAAGTGAAAGTGTATATTTATAGCAAATAGGACTTAAATGTTTATCTGTTTCTCACCCGCACCTATTAGATCGCTTCTGAACACATGTTTTTAACCACTGGAGTCGTATGGATTACTTTTATTTTAAGTGGCATCTGCAAAGAAATGATGCTAGACTTTTTCTTAGATATAACTTTACTTTTCATAGCTACTTTTGCAATTACTTTTATCCAACTCGTCCCAAAATAATTTAGTTTACACAGGTAACAAACTCAGCAAAAAAAGAAACGTCCTCTCACTTTCAACTGCTTTAATTTTCAGCAAACTTAACATGTGTAAATATTTGTATGAACATAAAAAGATTCAACAACTAAGACATAAACTGAACAAGTTTCACAGACATGTGACTAACAGAAATGGAATAATGTGTCCCTGAACAAAGTCAAAAGTAACAGTCAGTATCTGGTGTGGCCACCAGCTGCATTAAGTACTGCAGTGCATCTCCTCCTCATGGACTGCACCAGATTTGCCAGTTCTTGCTGTGAGATGTTACCCCAATCTTCCACCAAGGCACTTGCAAGTTCCCGGACATTTCTGGGGGGAATGGCCCTAGCCCTCACCCTCCGATCCAACAGGTCCCAGACGTGCTCAATGGGATTGAGATCCGGGCTCTTCGCTGGCCATAGCAGAACACTGACATTCCTGTCTTGCAGGAAATCACGCACAGAACGAGCAGTATGGCTGGTGGCATTGTCATGCTGGAGGGTCATGTCAGGATGAGCCTGCAGGAAGGGTACCACATGAGGGAGGAGGATGTCTTCCCTGTAACGCACAGCATTGAGATTGCCTGCAATGACAACAAGCTCAGTCCGATGATGCTGTGACACCGCCCAAAACCATGACGGACCCTCCAGCTCCAAATCAATCCTGCTCCGGAGTACAGGCCTTGGTGTAACGCTCATTCCTTCGACGATAAATACGAGTCCGACCATCACCCCTGGTGAGAAAAAACCATGACTCGTCAGTGAAGAGCAATTTTTGCCAGTCCTGTCTGGTCCCGCGAAGGTGGGTTTGTGCCCATAGGCGACGTTATTGCCGGTGATGTCTGGTAAGGACCTGCCTTACAACAGGCTTACAAGCCCTCAGTCCAGCCTCTCTCAGCCTATTGCGGACAGTCTGAGCACTGATGGAGGGATTGTGCGTTCCTGGTGTAACTTGGGCAGTTGTTGTTGCCATCCTGTACCTGTCCCGCAGGTGTGATATTCGGATGTACTGATCCTGTGCAGGTGTTGTTACACGTGGTCTGCCACTGCGTGGACGATCAGCTGTCCTTCCTGTCTCCCTGTAATGCTGTCTTAGGCATCTCACAGTACGGACATTGCAGTTTATTGCCCTGGCCACATCTGCAGTCCTCATGCCTCCATGCAGCATGCCTAAGGCACATTCACACAGATGAGCAGGGACCCTGGGAATCTTTCTTTTGGTGTTTTTCAGAGTCAGAAGAAAGGTCTCTTTAGTGTCCTAAGTTTTTATAACTGTGACCTTAATTGCCTTCCGTCTGTAAGCTGTTAGTGTCTTAATGACTGTTCCACAGGTGCATGTTCATTAATTGTTTATTGTTCATTGAACAAGCATGGAAAACATTGTTTAAACCCTTTACAATAAAGATCTGTAAAGTTATTTGGATTTTTACAAAATTATCTTTAAAATACAGTGTCCTGAAAAAGGGACGTTTCTTTTTTGATGATTTATATATATATATATATATATATATATATATATATATATATATATATATATATATATATATATATATATATATATATATATACACGTGTGTGATAGATAGATATATATACATACACTACCGGTCAAAAGTTTTGAAATACTTGACTGAAATGTTTCTCATGATCTTGAATATCTTTTGATCTGAAGGTGTATGCTTAAATGTTTGAAATTAGTTTTGTAGACAAAAATCTAATTGTGCCACAATATTAATTTATTTAATTATAAAACTAAAATTTAATAATAAAAAAAAAACGTTTTTGAAATTGATGACTTGGACCAAATAATAAAGAAAATCAGCCAATAAGTGCCCAACATAGATGGGGAACTCCTTCAATACTGTTTAAAAAGAAGTTCAAGAAGTTGGTTGAGAAAATGTCAAGAGTACATGTCTGAAAATTCTAGGCAAAGGGTGACTACTTTGAAGATGCTAAAATATAACACAGTTTTGATTTATTCTGGATTTTGTTTATTCTAAAATGTGAAGAAAAAAATGTAATTTATAATAATGAATAAGTGTTTCAAAACTTTTGACTGGTAGTGTGTGTATGTGTGTGTGTGTGTATATATATATATATATATATATATATATATATATATATATATATATATATATATATATATATATATATATATACACACACACACAACCTAGCACACATCTTTTGTGAGAAGTTTAAAGTGCTTAAAGTTCTGTCTTTAAAATACAGTAAATGCCTCATTTGTTATCTAATGCAGTGACTTTTATACATATTTAAATGTGCATGGCTTAAGTGTCCAAATAAATTTTGGGGTCACTGTATGCTTATAAAAGAATGATTGTGATTAGACCTGTTCTTCCTCCAGGCTGGAAATGAAAGTAAAGAAAGAAGGATGGGGACCCTGGAATGCAGGAGGATCCAGACAGGTGCAGTTCATCCAGGGACAAGGGGATGTAGCTGTGCTGCGACCCTCAAACAAAATGCTGCAGGTCAGCATTGGACCAGGTCTGCCCAAGAACTCACGTAAGTGTTGACCCAAGCCTTTCATCTGTTATACCCACAATGCTTCACTGCAAAAAAAAAATTGAAATTTTCTTACTTTGTATTTTTATTTTGTTTGCCAGTAAAATATCTAAACAAGATGCATTAACTTGAGAAGCAAAATTGCATAAGATATTCCATAAGATTGTTCTCAGAGAAATCTAACAACATTTTGTGATATTTATACTTAAAGGGGTCATGACATGCCTTTTTCATTATTTACGATGTTCCTTGTGGTTCACTTCTTAAACTAGTAACGTTTTTTTTGCACACAAAAAAAATTAATAAAAAAAAACTAATATAAATCATATTTTACATATATTTGTAAAATATGATTATTTTCCACCCCCATTCTGACCTGCTCTCTCTCCTTGCCATCTCACTGCTCACCACAATAGGTCAGGGCTACGGAGGTGATAAGGTAAAGTAGGCGTTGATGTGTTGTTGTTGTCAGATGCAAATGTTTACCACAGTGTAGAGGAAGTGAAGAACGAGTCATTTTGGCAGCTTGGTTTCAACAAATTCTCTTTTTGCAATGAGGAGCACGTTTTGAGTTCTTAAACAGTATGTTTTTATAGTACAATTAACTCTTACATGTGAAAAGATCAAGGAAAAAATGATTCCTCATGTCATGACCCCTTTAAAACAAGAAAAGAAACTATCTGCCAATGGGATAAGAAAAGTAATCTCCATTCAAATATATTTTTACTGAAAAACAAGACCGATTAAGATTAAGAAAATGTTTTGTTTGATATGGTACTGTAAACCATGCAAGATTTCTACATCCCTACAGTTTCTTAAGAAGTTTGTGCTAGCTTTGAATTGAATTTCCTTATGTTTTAAGAAATCATATGATACAAGCATTACATCACTGTGTCCTGTAAAGAGAGTCTTGATGTTGACCATATCATAACTGACAACCCTCATCCAGGTCCTACGAAGAAAGGCATCATCACTCAAAACCGCTCCAACATGTCCAGATCGCACCACCACACCCCAACACGCTTCGCACCTGGCCCCCCAGGTACATCACTATGCAGTTCAACTAGTACTCCCTGGAGACTCAGGAATCAACTATCTAATTAATTTTTATTTTATTCAGTATGCATAAACTCAAAAGATCTTAAGCTTGTGTTTTGTTCCCTGCAGTTGTTCACCAGAATGGAGCGCCAAAGAATGCAAATCACACCGCCAATCAAAGGAACTCGCAACATCACAACAATCAGAGGCTGACATCAGGAAATACAGCCCGCCCATTCCTGCCTACTAATGTCAGTCAGCGCAAGGACAGGGGCAGCAGACAGGCACCCCAGCAACACAACCTGGATTTCCTTAAAGTACCAGATCAAGGGGCTGCAGGGTGAGAGGAAACAGGCATCCACTCTGACATTTTGAAATGATACAGCTTTTGTTAACAACAAATTTATTTTAGTGAGAAGCTCACAACTATTGTTCCAAAGCATACATAATAAAGAATAGTAGTTTCTGTAAACATTTGTCAAATTGATCCTTCACTAAGCTCCGTCCACCTTGGCTAACATTGCTTCCTCAAACAGGCTTTGTAGAACGTCACATAGCAATGAATGGGAGATTGCCATAAATGGTACAATTATTATTATTTTTTTTTTTTTTTGCATCAGTCTCCTCTGCTATGGCCTAAATCATAAACGTTAAGTTATTAGCATAAATTTACCTTGCAGTAAATGTAGGTGTTCTTATTGATGTTATGTATGTTCATTTTGAAATGAAGGCTGACACATAGTTTATTCCATAGCATGTTATTCTCAACATTTATATAAGCTAAAAAAAAGCAGTTTGTATTTCCTCTCTGGGTACCTCATGTCACGATTATAAGTGACTCGACAACAGATATTTTTGCCATAATTTTGGATATTTTCTGTAAAATTCTGCTTAAAACTACCAAAAACACACATGACTCCATTTGGCTCTCTGAAAAAATCAAAAGCTGGTCTGAAAATAGCGAAAGGCAACAGTTGCTAAGGTAGATGTGGTCAATAAATGTTTTAAGGTCGGGGCTTAGCGAAGGGTCTGTTGCTTGATGCATTGCTGATTCTTAGATCTACAAGACATCATCCACACAGACAAAACAGCGAGCTGCTTTTGAGTGTAACACACATGTATTTCTTTACCATAGCAGAAATCGCCAAGCATCTGGAAATGGAGGAATGTGAGTCTGAGCATGTGTAGTTTCTGTTAGGTGGAAGTGGTTGTGGTTAATTTTTTACTATTGATAGATAGACAACAAAGATGTCCAACTCTAAATCCACCCTTGCATCCTCTCTCCATCATATAGAGTTTCTTGTCCCTGGTCTCTATTTCATTTCTTTAAAGTAATAGTTCTGGAAAAAATGGATATTCTAGTCATAATTTACCCTTCCCCCTGAACCCCCCACCCCAATGTTGTTTCAAACATGTATAACTTTCTATCTTTAGGGAAACATAAAAGGAAATGTTAGGTAGAATGTTCAGGTACTGACAGTCTTGGTAATCATTCACTTTCATTGTATGGAGAAAATACAAATATGCAATGAAAGTGAATTGTGATTCGTTTTATGTTTCACTGAAGAAAGAAATTCATAGGGTTTGGAAAAACATGAGGGGAAAGTAAATGATTACAGAATTTTCCTTTTGGGTGAACTATCCCTTTAAATAATTAAATTGCATGGATTTACAAGATTTCTGTCTTGTTACTGAATGGAGAATAGATTGTTGTTTCCATGAAACTTCAAAAAAGTCAAGGGATTTGGAATGGGCATTTTCTAATATTTTCTCTGTTGTAGTCATGATGAGGGTCTCTTTAGACCGCATCATGAAGGTTGAAGGGGTAATAATTGGTCTTTTGTTACAACAGCTGAAAAAGACAATGTTAAAAAAAAATGGATTCTGGGCTTTGGAATTAGGTGGAGAATCAACCGAATTAGGGCACTTCACACACTAGAGAAAGTTCTGATGGAGCGTTTGAAATACAGCAAATTGGAATCCTGAAAGAACAAATGATACATCTCTGGCTGAAATTCTAATTTGTTACCAGTAGCATACTTCAGAGTTCATTTCAGCAAATTATAAATTTCTTTCAACTTTTGGCAATGAGAGAGCATCACGTCTTGTGCGTTTTTCCTCTACATATTTGCAATGCGTCACACCCATTTAAATCAATGGATTTGTAGCTTACTTTAATGCAACGTAAAATCTAGTGTGCAAGCATCCTTAAGCATCATGCATAAGTTTTATTATGGAAATCGATTTATTGAATTTGCCCTCCGTATACTTGTTCAGGCAGACAGCACCTCTGTGAATAAACATGTATATCTGTCGCCACCTTGTGGGGAAACTCATAAACTAACAAAACAAAATCAGACCGCTAACTCTCACAGCAGCTATCACACTGTAAACTGGTTCTTATAGGCATAGTTCACCCAAAAATGAGAATTCTGTCATCATTTACTCACCCTCATTCCATCCCAGATGTGTATGAGTTTCTTTCCTCAGCAGAACACAAACAAAGATCTATAGAAGAATATTTCAGCTCTCTAGGTCCATTCAATGCAAGTGAATGGTTATCTGAGACCTTTTGTAGCTCCAAAAAGCACATAAAGGAAACATAGAATTAATCCATAAGACTCCAGTTTTTAAATCCATATCTTCAGAAGCAGTATAATAAGTGTGGGTGTCCTTTGTTTACTCTTAATCTCCACTTTTACTTTTACATCTGAAAGTCACATGTGGTGCCTGTTTAGTTTCACTTTCACATCCTAAAGTTAAAGTGGAGATTTAGAGTAAAAAATAACTTAAATATTGTTCTGTTTCTCACCCACACCTATTATATTGCTTCTGAAGATATGAATTTAACCACTGGAGTCTTATGGATTACTTTTATGTTTCCTTTATGTGATTTTTGGATCTACAAAGGTCTGATCAACATTCCCTGGAGCTACACAGCTGAAATATTTTTCTAAATATTTTAGAAATATTTTTCATTTGTGTTCTGCTGAAGAAAGGAAGTCATACATACAGTATCTGGGATGGCATGAGGGTGGGTAAATGATGAGAGAATTTTCATTTTTGGGTGAACTATCCCTTTAAAGAGTGTAGTTCATAGTTGACTTCACACTTAATTTCACTTGCAGCTTATAAAGCATGTTCCCCTATGGATTTCTAACAAATATCACATGTGATTCCAGAAGCACCCGGCCTCTATCATGTTAAAGTCCTCTGTGCTTTTCTCTAAGGGCCCACAGACAGTCCACCAGCAGGCCCACTCCAGGAGGTGGCCGGCCCAAACCTGCACCCAAGCCCAAGCCCCAGGTGCCTCAGTGTAAGGCTCTTTATGCTTATGATGCCCAAGATACAGATGAGCTCAGTTTCAATGCAGATGACATCATTGAAATTGTTAAAGAAGGTGAGCAGGGAGTAGAGGTTGCGTGCAAACATTAGTTCATAGATGTACATCGGTATACTATATTTTGTAAGAACAAATGGCCTTATTTCACATAAGATACAGTATATGGGCTTTTTAATATAATTTTGACACAGCAAAAATCTATTTGTTTTAAATGGTGTTAATTTTTTTTGTGTCTAGATGCCTCTGGATGGTGGACAGGTAGACTGAGAGGTAAACAAGGCCTTTTTCCAAACAACTACGTGACCAAGATCTAACCTCTTCTGATGTCGACGAGGCCTGAGTTTTTGAATCTCAGCAAACTCATTAGATAAAGGAAGGAAATTGAGAAAATATAAATTCAGAAGATGAAGGACAGTGATGTGCCATGGCTGTGGTTGACTCCTCGTAAGCTCTGCATTCTGTTGCCATGAACACTTAAAGGTACAGACGTGTAGTGTGCGGCTGTATTCCGAAGAGCAGGCCATGACCGCCACTAAACTTTTCTCCAGGGCACTAATACCTTGTGGGCACTGATCAAAGCTATTTATTGTATTTATAGCATTCTACAGTTTATTTCTGATGTGGTTTGTTCATCTGTCATTGATATTTAAGGTGATCTTATTTCACTTGAAGAGATGAAGTAGCCATTGTATGTGGGAACTGGTCTTTATTTAATTTTGCTTTTGAAATTGATAGATGTTATATGTAAATGAAAGTGCTTGCATTTAGTCACCTGCTGTTTGTGATTTTATTTTTCAAAGCTCTTGAAGTCATGTCCAAATCAATAGATTTAGTGGAGAGTATATTGCTGCTAATGACCATTTTAACATTTTATTGCCTTCCAGGTTCTAGATTAGAGAATCCCAAATGTATAAAATTCACAGCAACTCTTAAAAACCATGGACTGTATGTGTATGAAATTGTTAATCTTGGTTGCATGCTGAATGTAAAATTGTGCAAGAAATGCAAGTTTTGTAAAACTAAATTTTATAGAACAATGTTATTTCCATGCATTATTTCATTTATAGACCCATAATCACATGTCCTCAAGTTACTGTACAGTAAGTGTAGTATAAAGCACTTAATCAGCATAACCTTAGACAAATGTTCTAATCAGGTCATCCAAACCACTGTTTGATCAAGAAAGTACTAGTCAAAGAATTTGGAAATGGTTTACATGAATATTACTGTATTTTACAGAAATGTGCATCTTTGGGTGGATGTGCTTTATTTTGCAGTATAAAACAAGTCTCACACAAAATGGTTAATTTTTCATTTGTAGATAGTACTTGGCAGGTTTTAATTTGGCATTTTCTGTTGGATCATTTTTAACAAGCAGTTGTCTAAAATGTCAGCGCCTATGGTTTCTAATCAGCTGCATTTTTTGCATACTTAAACATATGTGCAATATCATTGACAGCAGGGGGGAAATATTTTGGGGCTTTAATTTTAATAAATCATGAGCAGTTGTATTTTTGGTTATCTTTTACATTTTAAAAGTTCCCTCTTATGTCCCACAAGTATGAATAATGGTACACGTTCAAGTTAAAACAAGACTAACTGTAAAGCACCACTCATTTATGACCCTGACAAAGTACATGTCAACATGACATAACTTTGAGATCTTTAGACTTTAGCATTTCATCTTCAAGTTGCCCACATAGCACCAAATTTAAAGCATAAAAATACAGCACCAGCATTTTTCTAAAATGAAACAGTAAAACCCAAGTTAAACCCTCATCTTAAAACTTAATCTTTATAAAAAGTAGAAACAACATTTAGTATACAGATATTTCAAGAGTATGTACAGTCTAAAAACAGCAGTCCATCTCCCAAAATAGCTGACTGATGCATAAAGTGCAGGTTTATGGTCCATTCCCATTCTAAAAAATAAAATAAATGGGGGAATAAAACAATCCTCAAGAACCAGAGAACAATGGTGCAGCCAGATCCTTTACAAGTGAAGACTTCAACTGGGGAATGAGGCAGATCTTCATGAGCTTACTGCTTGAATACTTTTTCCTCACAGTCTGTAAGAGTGCAAGACAATTACTTAATGGTACCAAACGCTTAAGATTTAAATAGCATGCACGCACACACCCCTTACCACATGCTTGGAGAGTCCCTCACTGATATTAATAACATTTTTGGCAATGTGCTGCATGATCGGCTTCAAGTGGGCCTCATCATACGAGGAGTAGTGTTGTTGGGTTGATGACTTGCAGCAAAAAAGGATAAATTTGAATCACAATGAACTGGAGTAACAATTAAGTGGGCAGTGAGGAATGTTTATTATTCGGACATTAAATTCACATTATATTAATAAAAACCCACATACACAACTCACCCATTTCTGCCCATCAAGCACAAGTTGAGAGAGGCAGAGAGCAGCAGCTGCAGTTTCAGAAGGGAGATAGTGCACCATGTCATAGTCAAGAAGCGTCAGCTCCAGAAAATATTTAGCAAGAGTGTGTTTCTCAGCATCAGCCTACAAAGCATGTGCAAAGACATTTAATGAAGGCTCTGACTTTAGTAAATAAATCGATCACACCACAGCAACAATTATTACACTAAAAGCTGTACATACATTTCCCGCCTTTGAAGCCCTCCGTAGAAAGTGCAGGGGCAAAGGTCGTCCAAATTCAAAGTTCAGTTCACTTAGAATCAACATCTCCATCTCTCGAATCTGGGCTTTTGTGAAGGCATCGTCAGCGATGTAGACAAAGTCCCCAACCATTGGCACATGCCTTTCCTCATATTTACAAGCAATCAGCATTGCAGTAACACCCACTAGCTGGAGCTTCTTGCGGGTCACTGGTTGAACCTGAAGGGAAAGAAAAATGGGGATTAACTGCATGAAACATGACATTAAGTTATGGGAGAGAAAACACATACAGCACTTACCTGGAGAAAACGATCAAGGATGGCAACAGTCATGTAAAGGGTTTCCTGCAGTAGCTGAAATCTTGAGTGCACCTGAATCAGCCAGTCAACCAGAAGTGCTCGCATTCGTCCATTGATATCGTAACCATGCATATAACGGGGACGGATCGACTGTTGAGCCTGTTACAAGAGAAAAGCGGCTGCAGGAACGGGCTTGTAAGTGTTCAAAGAAAGTTCAAAGTCGAACATACCTCAAGGCGCCGCAGATACACATAGATGTCCTTCACATATTCAGAACACAACTGAGGCATGTCAGCATCACCTTCATCAATATCTTCAACTGGAAAAAGGCTATTGGAAAAGGCTTGGCAGAGCTCCTCTTCCTTCACGCTGACATCAGCTCGAGCTGGGGGGAAAGCTGGAGCAGGGTGGGGGACCTGGGCACGCTTAGGTCGCACAACAGCTGGCTTAACAGATGGTTTCATAGGTAGTACAGGTTTAACTTTCTGAAAGGCAAGAGAAGAGGAAAGTCACATGTGGTTGTGGGAACATCAATCGTTCAAATGAATCCATTGAATGAGGTGAAACACACCTTGGCCTGAGAAGGTTTGTGGGCAAAGTTGGACAGTTCACAAAACACTGCCCTTTTCGCTCCACCATTTACAGGCCCGGCTTTGCCACTGATGAAAACAGGGTTGTCTGCATTGTGCTGCATGGGAAGTGGAAGGTAAAAATTTAGCCAAAACACAAATTCAAGTTCTCCTAAAAGCAATGCAGATCAATAACAGCAGCAACCATTTAACCTACACACACACACAAAAAAAGCAACTTTAAAATAAAGTTACATTTGTTAACACATTGAACAACACTTTTACAGCATTTACTAATCTTGATTCAATGTGAATTTCAGCTTTTGTTTTTTTTAACAAAATGTTGTTAACATTAGCTAATGCACTTAGCAAAGAACAATTGTATTTTTATCAACATTAACGAAGATAAACTAAAAAAAAAAAAAAAAAAAAAAAAAAAAAATGTTGTTTATTGTTGGTTCATGACACCTAATGCACTTACTAACGTTAATAACAAATGTAACCGTATTATAAAGAACTACCACAATGACAATATACGCCCAACTTGTCCATTAAGTAAAACTTAAAATTATTTAAGGTGCTAAAAGAACTTAAACGGACGTAAAGCTGTTGCGAGGCTACACATATCTTGCTTGTGCAAACCAGAAGCTAATGCGGTGAAATAAAAACATTTTCTGTGTATAATACTCACCAAAGCGTGCGTTTCCATACTGGATCTCCCTCTCGGGTTAATAAATGACGCTCAAATAAAATATAAACGCTTAAAAAGCGCTGTTTAGCCTTGCTGAGTGTTCCTTGTCCAACTCAAAACAAGTCGCTTAAATAACGACCTTTCCGTGATTCAAATACCGCTCCGTGCTCTGTGATTGGCCACTGCCTCAGGAAATACTCGACTCCAATTGGTCGGAAGAAGACTAGACACCAATCAATCATTCCTCATCTCCTTTTACACTGTAAAATAAGACGGTAGTTTGGACTGATTCGGATTTTGTATTGATCCCTTTGTAATTAGTTAACCCTTGTGCGTCAATTTAAAAAAGTTACTCAGAGGTCCTTAGAGGACAAACATGTCAGCGTCAAAAAACTGCCATAATAAAATTATTTTCTACTTTCAATTAGTTAATTTTTTAACCAATATCAGTCCTTATCATAACTACCAAATATTCATTTTCAGGATTTTAAACCTTTAAATAACAGTTTGCTTACATAATGCAACTGTTGTTTTTTATGGATAAACACACACACACACACATACACACA